>NC_034411.1:61975429-62275496 GCF_002078875.1 Numida meleagris
CTGGGTTCCCTCGTTCCTTCGGGTGGCGGAGTTGGAGCCGGTCGGGTCTAACGGTGCCTGCCTTCCTTCCCTCCTTTTCAGGAGCCGCCTCAGAAGACGGAGGGAGCCGCGTGTGGAACCGGGAGGCAGGAATGCGCAGGAAGAGGAAGCAGTAGACTGTCACTTTTATAGGATTTCCTACAGTGTTTTGCAGATCTGTAATGTTTCCTAGAAATATTATTTCTTGGTAATTCACCAGAATCATGTAGATCACTTGGTAGTAAAAGTTATTTCGTCTTGTCTGTGTCTGAAACTACTCTTGTAGATCTTATGCGCTTATTATTACTTGGTCTTATTTGTGCTAATGCTCCTTTTTTTCTGGAGTTTTTCTCTCTGAGTCTTTTCATTTTTGTTTAAGGTTGGGGGAGCCTTTCAGTCTTTTTAGATCTGAGTATTGTGGTGGCTTTTTTTTTCTTTTTTTTTCTGGTGATGTAGCTTGTTCTAGGGTTGGGCTCTTCTGCAAATCTGAGTTCATGTCCTGTGTAAAGCAGGTTTAGATTGAGGCTTTCTGAGCAGAATGTGATTTCCCTCCTTGCAGGAATGCTTTTTTTGTACTCTCCTGGTTGGTGCTTGCAGGAATGTTATTCAAATGATGGCTCTTTCTTTGGCTTTGGTTTCTTTGAATGTGGCCTGCTCATGGATGAGTGTGTGTGCTTCATCCCAAACATCTGTGAGGGAGGATTTATCTGCTGTTGGTTTATTCCACCTATTCCTTTTATAAACCTGTTTCTATTGGCCATTCTGTGGGGTGTTGCTCTGTTTGGTTTATCTGATGATTTTGATTCTCAGACGTGTTGTGGTTTACCTCTACAGGTAATTAAGTATCACACTATTGTTCTCTCTTTCTCCCCCATTCCTCTGGGAGAGGGGAGACAATGGTTTAAAAAAAAAAAAAATTAAGTACAACTCGTGGGTTGCGATAAAAACTCTTCTCTAAGATAGAGAAATAGAGGATGGAAAACCAGAGTAATAGTTATGGCAGATATTTGTATACATTTAATAAGTTCACCTACTGCCTCATGCCTAGTATCTCCAACTCTCCTTCCACACCATGTCGTATGAGTCACCAGGTGTCATGCTGATCTTGTGACACTGGAGCATCTTGATGTCATGTTGCTCCTCCCTGTAATCCTGTGGACTCAAAGAGACTCAAGGGGAGAGTACTGATGTTTCGGAGGTTCAAGAAGGGATGAGTCTGTGTTCCACCGCAAGATACAGGCAGTGTTCCTGTCCTGGGTCAACACTTTGGCTTGCACTGGGGCTGTCTGTACCATACCCTTTGGCCCGCTATCTGAGGCTAAACTATAATATACACTATAACTATAGTGGGTACTAAAGGGGGTTCCTAATTTGCCACAGGGCCATGATTCATGTTCCCTTAGCCATGAAAACCAGTGTTGATTACGATGTCTGCAGGCCATGTACCTATTTCTGGGTGGACTACCCATCCCCCAACCTCCAGTAGTTTTCCCCTCAAGGTGCAATTAGGCCTCATCACTTTGGTCCTATTTGTGCCTTCCAAGGCCATTCTGTTTTGTGGGTACCTGGTTCTAGGTTCTTAGGGGCAGGGAGCAGAAGGCTATTTTCATTGCCAGTTTGGGGTCTTACCCAATTATTGGTACTTGTAATTTGGATTCTAAGCAGGGAGTCCCATGTCGTCTGTAGCATCTTCAGTGCACTGGGTGTGTTATTTCTAGGCCATTCATTCAGGTCCTGCAGGGTTTTGTAGAGTCTTTGTCCACCTCTGCAGGGACTGAGAGTCTGTCTTCAGAGCAGCCTTAAGAATACCATTACAGCATTCAATAAGGCCTGACCCTGTTGGATTATATGGCAGGTGCAATTGGCAGTCAATGTTGTCTTCTTCTGCCCAGTGCTGTACCATTGCACCAGTGAAATGAGTCACCTGGTTGCTCTCAGAGAGTTGAGGTGCCCCATAGGCAGCCATCAGCTTAGTGAGTGCCTTGATGGTATATGCCTGTTTCACTCTTGGCGCTTGATAGGCCTGTATTAGCCCACTTGCTGTGTTGACACAGGTCAGGGCATATCTCGCCTTCTCAGACTGAGGGAGGGGCCCAGTGTAATTGACCTGCCATCGCTGGAGAGGATTGCGTCCTCTAGCAAGATGGGCTGCTGTTTTGGGCAACGGTCTCGATCTCATCTTAAAGCAAGTATCATGGTCTCGGCATGCCTGGATGATATCAGAGAGAGTTGTATGGGCAGCCCCCGTGCTTTAGCAGCTGCCCACATTGTCTTTTGTCCCACAAGCCACAACTTCTGATGTGACAAGCAGGTGGTGTTCTCAGATGGTGAATTCTCAATCCATCCAACTTGGGCCAGTGTGTCAGCTTCATTTCCCAGTGACTGTAGAGGTGGGTGGCCAGAAACGTGGTAGGCACTGTACAGTCCCGTTTAACTACATTCCATATGGATTCTGGCTCTAGTGCTTCTGGTCAATCAGGTGCATTGCATGCACCTGAACTCCCCTGGGTTGGTCCATCCTTCCTACCAGGTACTCAATCTCTGTTTCAAGCCATGACTTAGCATTTCCTCTATACTGCCAGAGGTTCAAAATTGTACATCTTACAGAGGAGCTTTAGAAATCAAGTGTTGTAATATTTGTCCCTTTTAAATTCAGGAACTACAATATAGTAAGTTTTTCTTTCTTTTTGTTTTTTTTAATGTATTTTTTCTTCAGTGAGTATTTTACTCACTGACAAGAAGACAGTTTTAACTGTTTTCAAATTATTTGAAAATCCAAGTCAAAATATTTTGGCTGAAGTTTTATTTTTGGCAGTCAGAGGAAGAAGGAAAAGGTCCACCAAACTGGTGAAGGGCTCAAGTTAGCACAGCAACTCCTGCCTAGAATTCTAGATACATTTGTTTCTAGAGATCTGAGTCCAGATCTCATTAACCAATATTTGGAGTAGAGAACTTCATTTCTGTCATGAGTATAAGTTAGAGAAAGAGCAGGTCTAAACACCCACCTCTCACTCAGCTCCAGTAACACATAGGATAACTTAGAAGAGGTTCATGCCTCCTTTTTGGCTCTATGCTATTTGGAATAATTAGTCACTGGACCAAAAAAGAGTGCTAAGGGTGATAGGAAGGACATATTGCCATTGTTCTATTTTCTCTTAAGTATATATGTGGGAAAAAGAATACATAGGAAACAAATTTATTCTAGGAAATGAAGAGACTAAACCTGGATATCTTATTTCCCATTAACTTCTGCAGAAATAAAGATGAAATTATATTACAGGCAAAGCTAAATACTTGATTTCACTGAATCAAGGAGTTGATGGAGAACATTTGCCAGTGAAAGCTAATAGTGTACAGAGAAGAGAATGATATATTCTTTTCTTTAGATCTGCATTAAAACTTTTGGTCTCTCATGATGTCTCTGGTGGCTCCTCACAGTTTCTCTAAGGAGCTGCAACTCATTAGCTGAAGAATGCTAGCCTACATTTATAGTATTCGTCCACAGGTTACCTTTTTTTTCCTGTCCTTCATATACTAAAAAAAAAACCCAAACATTTTTGGGGCCGTGATATTTTATTTCTTCAGTGCATACATCCATGATAGAAGTAGTACAAGTAAATGGCTTTTGAGGAAAGCAGTATAGAAGTGTTTCTGATGCAGTATCTTACTTCTGTAAGTAACTATTACTCTGTTCCACACAAATTATTTGTGCTTAAATTTTCATGTCACTAGCATAGGGAGCAGTAGGGAATGAAGCCAATGAAATTAAAGAAAGATGTCTCTGGGCCTTCTGGCTCCCTTTGTTAACGTTACTATGCCGTAGCCAGCTGCACATCCTAAACTTTGTAATAGTGTGAACCAAGAACCTCAAATTGGGAATGCTCTGGTTAACACAAAAATGAATTGGGAAGGCCTGTGATGAAGCCATAGAAACAAGAGTAAGTCCCATGAGACATGAGCTCTCCTGAACATTTTGATGTCAGCTTCTGGTTTGTGTGTTTCCTTAACGGCTCTTCCTACTCTAAACAAACTAATGTGGAAAAAAGAAGCATGGTCAGAAACATCCCTGAGTTTTAACTTGCCTGGAAGGAAATTGTGTTCAAGAAGATCTGGGGATCCTAAAAGATGATACTGCAGTGTCAGAATAATAACATCTTTGGTCATGCTGCTGATGTGAATCATGTCAGAGTAACAAAATATCAGTACAATTATCCCAATACAAAAAAAAAAAAAATACACCAGGAAATTTAAGATATGATTATACTTTGTGCAGAAAGGGAAGTCTAAAGCAACAGATACCAAGAAATGAGTTGATGCTACATGAGTAGAAGGAACCTAAATGCTATAAAAAATGCTTTACTTCAGGGCCTCCTCCTTTTTTGAACAGCATCCACAGTAATAGATAGCACCGGCTGCCTATCCAGACAGAAAAAAATCATAAGAACAGAAAAGGAGAAGAAAGTGGGTCTATAATGTCTCGTCTGCCAGATCAAATTTTGGGACTTCCAGTCTCTGATAGACATACATCAGGACCTCATGATAGGAGTACTTCCCACTGAGGACATCTGCTAAATTAAAAGTACTTTTATAAAGCCAAAAAAGGCTAAGGGAAATAAAGAATCAGGCTGTATGAGAACCATTAGGTCACTGCCCAATCCAGTGACTGAGTATTTGGCAAAGTGGTGTAGTCAGCCCTGGGTGCGCAGGTGGAAGCAATTCACCTTTGTGACTGGAAGGGGCAGACCCAGAGCCTGCCCTTACCTAACCTCATTTAAGGGCTGACAGCCACGAAGGAAGCATCTCTACTTGGAGATCACTTCCTTTGGAGTGTTTGGTGAGTCCTGATTCTTGGAAAGGGGCAAGCAAATCTTTATTACTGGATTGTGACCTCTACCTTTCTTCAGTGATCTGAAACTGGTTTAAAGCAGCTATATCTCCTATCACCTATCTTTACATTTGGCAAGCTGGGCAGGAGCACCTACCAAAGGCAATATAAATTCTGAGATATCTTTGTTAAAAGCTGTAGCAAATTCGTTTGGATGGGGGAAAATCCATTTTCCTGGAAAAGGAATTACCTGGACACATCCTGGGATGCATAGGCTCTCTGTGGCCCAGGCTGGCTTCTATAGTAGAAAGATGGGGCCCATTTAAGGGATGGGGGGAACACTATCAGCTCCTCAACCCAAATGATAACATATTTCAGGGGCCTAGGAAAGGATATTTTGATAAACAAAGACAACTTGTGGCATCACCTATAGTCTGGCCTCTGTTAAAGACCTTAAATAATTTAAATACATCAGAACAACATCTCGAGGACAAAAATCAACTACTACGTGATCAAGTTAAACAGCTAGAATGTAAGACTGTTGTATTAATGGATAAACCTACCCAAACTAACGCAATACAAGAAGTTGGGGCCTTGTCTCTCACGAATGAAGGGGACCGTGAGCAATTGGACACCTATGTCCTTGAGGACTTTGTAAAAGAGAATTCTAAAAAAACCTGAACTAGAGGCTCCGGTGGAACTGGACCCTCTAGAAATCTGGCCAATAGCCACTGAAAAAAAGAATCTAAGAAAGACCTATGGGGATGCCACTCAAGAAAAAAACTATGATGTGTGTTACTGTGTGCCCATATATGGCTGTTGAATGGATGGACTTAGTCCAATGATTCTCGCAAAGGCAGAGGGCAAGTATCTCAGCCTTTTTGTTGAGGCTGTGGGGTATAGGAGCTGAAAGTGTAGTAGTAAATAGCCCAAAAATATTTGTTAGCCTCTATTACAACACAACCCGCCTTAAGGCAGTGATTATCTGTGACTGTCATACACAGTGAGGAAAATCATTCCTTAACTTAATTGATTATGGCAGCCTGTCAACTGCTGTGGCCTAATAAACCAGACATACCCACCCACAGTGGTTTATGGAATTCAATGGAAGAGCTCCAGAATTACATGTGGGAGACAGGTATGAGGGAAGCCATCTTTGCAGACACTTTTGAGAGTCTTGACTTGGTCAAATTCACCGTGGAGATGAGAGACTTAATTCTACAGAAAAACAGCTACAAGAATTTTTGGGCATCCTGGACTATTGGAGGACATTTATACCCCACCTTGCACGGATCCTGAGGCCTCTGTATAGGCTAACTAAGAAAGGCCAATTGTAGGATTGGGGACGGATGGAACAAGGCACTTTCCAGCAAGTCAAACAAGCACAGGCACTTATTATATTTGATCCCCCTCCACCTGCTGAATTAGATGCACATGTAACCCAGGAAGGGTTTGGGTGGGGTTTGTGGCAGTATCAGGGCTCCATCCACACCCCAATTTCTGGTCTCAGTTTTGGCATGGAGCAGAAGAAAGGCATAGCTTGATTGAAAAAGTTATTGGCCACCTACTCTGCCTTGAAGGCAGTAGAGTCAATAACAAAACAGCAGAGGTAGTAGTAAAAAGAACACTGCCTATTCAAGGATGGGTAAAAGTTCTATCACATATTCCTAAGACGGGGTGGCCCAAGCCCAAACAGTGGCATGTTGGGTCACCTATCTGGGACAGTGAAATCACTTGTCCTCCTCACAATTAAAAGAACAACTACAAAAGATACTAGGCCCAGTGACATACCATAGTGATGCCCCTGAGGAGACCACTATCACTGCACCAGAGGGGATGGGCAGAGTAGGCACTGGGCTGAACTAAGAGCAGTGTGGATGGTTATAAAGCAGGAACCAGGTGAGGGTACATTGTGTATCTGCATAGATAGCTGTGTGGTCTACCAAGGACTTACACTTTGGATTGCACAGTGAGTCACTCAGGATTGGACTATCCATATCTGACCAATCTGGGGCAGAGGCGTGTGGTTGGATATCTGGAACGTGGTTAAGCATAGAACAGTATATTCCTACCATGTAGGGTAGGAAGCCAACACAATAGCTCTGGAAAGGTGACTAGAAGATTCGCAAGCAGATAACATTGCCCAGTGGCTACATAAGAAGTTGCGACATGCCTGACAGAAGACAACATGGGCAGTGGTAAAAGCACGGGGGCTGCCCATATGAATGTCAGATATTGTCCAGGCATGCCAAGAATGCCAGTAACAGGACTTCAGGATTTAGACCCATGCCTATATGGTTCATGCCCAAATCCAGCTCACGTGCTCTGACTATCCGCATGCTGGCACAAAGGATTTGCTCAGAGCCAGGTACACGGTGTGGTTGAAAACAAGAAGCCATAAATGAATTTTGGTGGGTATGTGGATCTTACCCAAATGGTTACTAAGAACAATGAGAACGTGACCTAGAAGACCAGAAACCAGCATCTACAGGAAACGTTAAAATTGTGAGAATTCAAAAATGCATTACAAAAATACTCAGAACTTAGTAGACTAGAAGTATTCCTGCCCATGGCAGAGGGTTTGGAACTAGATGATCTTTAAGCTCTCTTTCAAATCCAACCATTCTGTGACGGGAAGCCTGCTGGAGTAAAAAAGTAAGACTCAATCTAAATATTATATAATAGAAAATAAGTAAAGCAGATTAGAAACTGTTGGAAGAAAAAGCTAAAGGAAAGACTACAAGGAATGTACTTTACCTATTTTAGTAGTTTATAGAATCCCAAATATAGAGTTTTGCTGCTCAGTAATTGAAGGAGAGTGCTACTTATGGCCAGATAGTTGTTGCAGGAATACTATGGAGGTGAATAAGCAAATTATCAGTAAGTGTTCTCAGATATTCTAAGAAGCACTGCAGAAACAAAAAGAACTATACAATTCCTTACTATCTCTGCAAAGCTAATTTAATTTCATTTCAATAATTTATACTAAAATAAGCAATTCAGGCCTTGGGCTCAAAATGTACAGCCAAGTTCTTCTTATATGTATTTCTCCGCAGTGCTTCTTTTACTTTCCCTTTCTTTCTGCATCCAATTCTACATCCTTAGCAGATTTATCTTGATTTTTCACTAAAAAAAAAAAAAAAGTGATTTTATAAATGAAAAAAACAACACCACAGAGTTCTATCAGAATGCCTCATGATGCAAACAGCCCACTGACTTTCTCTTATTGCACTTTTGTGCTTCCTCTTAGTAAAAGTTTCCTGTTCAGATAGGCATTTTTGGAAGACTAATAAAAAAAAAAAAAAAGAGAGAGATCAGATAGGAAGATGTAGGACAGCTTCACCATTTGCTATATCCAAAGGAGACATTAGCAACACAGTGAAATACTGCTCATCATGTCATACTCCTGTATTATGCATACCTCATTGCCCCCTAACTTGTAGCAGAGGTCTGAATTAGAAGATATGACATAATGCTTCTATGACAATTCTCATTCTCCAAGTGGACCATAGCAAAATTTATTTCTACACTGTAAAATGAGGTTGCACAATAAAATCTTTCTTGATTAGACCTGATATTGACTTCCCTTGTTCCTGAACAGTTTCCAAGTTCAGGAATGTGCTGGTGCCCCATTACAGAAAAGTAAGGGTACTCCTCTGGTTTCTAAATTCTTCCTGAAGCTTCAGCTCTCTGACTCAACAGATGATTGACTATTGTCCTGCTATGTAAGCAAAATACAGCCCAAGTTCTCATAAAGACTTTACACTACTGTACGTGTGTATAGATGGTAGAAGGTACCTGGGAGTCTGACCTAGAAATCTATCTATTCTGAGACACCTTTACAACCTTTGCTCAGTCACTTTGGAGCCTTGACTGAAAATAAAAGCTTTTTGCTTCCCTTCTTTTTAAAAAAGACTCCACTTTTAAAAGTCTTCTTGAAAAGACTCCTTATCACTGCTTAAGTTTCACACAGTGAAGTACCTAAAAATCCTCTCCTGAAACTCTGTGATTTAGGAAGGAGGCAGAAGAAAAAGAAAAGAAAGAAGGAGAAAGAGCTCACTTTCACTGTCTGAAAAGGAAGAGCAAATTCGGATTAAAGCATCAGATCAGACAATTCAGACACAAAGCACAAACGACAATGGTTTCATCACACATCCAAGAGGTGATGTCTGTTGGCTCATTTTTGGTAGCCACTTGAGCAAATGTAACCATTTGCTTTAGCTTTACCAACCAATGGCTGAGAGAAAAACTGAGCATCCGTCACTCCCATGAAAAGCACTGTCATCCATCAGCAAGACTCCTTGTGCTACAGCTCTGCAAGGTAGAGGATGAGTGCTCTAGCCTGTTTATTCTTAGCTAAATTGCAATATTTTCAGATATAATTCACAAGATAGCTGATAGTAAAAAAAAAAAAAAAAAAAAAAAAAAAAAAAAAAAAAGAAACCCACAAAGTCTGGTTTTCCACTAATGAGAACAGGTAAAAGCGGAAAAATACTCTAAAAATATTTTTGTTGTTTTGTATATGTTTATTTTTGTTTCATTTTACTTTTTTTTTTAAATACCTGAGATGCTGTCGTTATATTTACAAAGGTTCAAATTGCCATTTTAACTCTAAAGCTCCACCATAAGTCAATATGGGATGCAACTATAAACCTGTCATTACAAATTTAAATTATAACACCTTATACAGTTTCAACTAAATGTAATATATTGCTGATAAAAATATGCTTTACTACTTCTAAGTGAAGATATAAACAAGATAAGGTGTTGATATGGATCAGGTGGAAATGTAAAATTGATCACCAGTTGGCCAAAACTTCACAGAAAATCAAGCTAATAAGAACTAAATAAAATAAGTGTCACTGGATGAACAAACAAATCCTTCCCTCCTAGTCCCTCATTTTCTTTTGAGACCCTACTAGCTCTGAAGTGTGAATCTATTCAGTGGTCATTTAACAGAGCAATCATTTTTAGAGTCTGACCTCACTCAAACTGTAGACAGAAGCAAGACCAATTTCATAAAATAAACCCTTCAGCACCGGTGACTCCTGTCACAGCACATTACCTCCTCAGTTTTTCTGGCACAGCTGTCTGAGAGGCTTTCCTGTGAGCCAGACCAGGAACTGATCCAACTGGAAATAATCCCATGGATTTTTTTTCCTTTTTTTTAAATTTATCGTATCTTCACGCCAGATCACTTCCCCTCTCAAACTCACATCAGGAGTAGGAACGTGCAGGAAAGTGACAATTGACCATGACTTGTCTTGCTGCTGGGTACTTCAAAAGTGCTAGACTGCAGCCTAGGAACTTCTTTCTGAGGCTTGTTCCTTTTAGCAAAATGTGCAAAAGCAGTCATAGATATTTAGCATTAAAAGCAAATTCCAGAATCACTAAACACTGGAGTGAGATGCATAGTGCAGCTTGTATCATGGGTACGACTGTACCTCCTCCAGGACTGAGTTCCATAGCACTAATATTAGGGTGAGTTCTTTTTTTTTTTTTCCCAGAGAAAAAGAGTAGCACACGAGTGCTTCCAGTCTACTCTACCAGCTGTAGCATCAAATAAAAAAGTCTTTACTTAACTTGGAAAAGCTGAGCTGTATCAGATTGTCCCATCCCAACTCAATCTATCCAGGATACTTCAGTAAAAGCTTACACCTATAATTAGCGGCCAGTCTTGCCTGGGTTCCCAGTGTGAAGAGCACTCCAAGCGTGGGCTTGGAGAAGCAATAAGAGCAGGCCAGAGGATTTATAATGTGGGGTTGTGAGGAAATCTGTCTTGAAAACATGTACTTAACTGATGGTATAGACATGCTGGGTATTATTTTGTTGAGAGCAGTTTCTTCCTGCAACATTCATTTACTGCTTCAGGGGACTTTAAATATCATTATTTGTGGCCTAGACGATCGCAGGTATTCAGGCTCATACAAGAAATGTAAGCTTTCCATTGTGCTATTTCTCCGAGACACAGATGGAATAATATGGTTTATCTGAAGTCACCCAGGGATACAACAGCAATCAACTTCAACAGGCCTATTCCCAAAAGCTAGCTGACTGTAGATGGTAAGTACACAATAGATGCTAGAAGTAGAAATGGATTCCTCAACCAAATTCCATTTTTTTTTTTTGTAAACAGTTTACAAGGTTAACAGCTTGTTGTGTGTTTGATGATTCATTAAGCTGTCTTACTAGATCATCTTTGTGGTAAAAAGGGGAAGTCAAGAGTTTCACTTGGATCACTGGTGCAACAAGTCTGTGAGGCTAGTGAGGTGACTATACTGGATAATTTGATGGCAATTAAAGCACTGGACTTCTAAATGAAAGCATCAAGTTCAGTGACAGGTGGCAGACAGCCCCGCAGAGAGAAAAAAGAGTTGTGAAGAAAGGCATAAAATTGCCATCTATGAGTTATACTCATGGTCCAAAGATAATGTGACATCACTGAAGCCAAGTACTCAGTCTTTACAGCATCTGCACTGTCTGGCATTATCTGCAGTTGTTCTTTTAAGTCTAATGATGATGATCTCAGCCTAAATTCTCATTTACACAAAGATCGTTTATACAACTTGACCGTTACAAAGGCTACCTACTTTTAACTGACATCTGCTTTAAGACTGTTTTTCATTGGCAGCAGAGTTAAAAAGACTGTGAGATAAACGGGAATCACATCTCTGCTTTACCATGTGTACCTCGCTCTTGAACATATGTGGCAGAGTCTATAATGGTTTGCCATAACATGTAATTCACTGAGGAAAGGATGATGAATCAGTTATAATGTTTTACTGCTCTTGGCTAAGTATATGAAATGGCATGTATAGTAACCATATTTTAAGATTTATTCAAGTATGATCATTGAAACACTGGTGTTCTTTGCAGCAGATGAGAGGAAATAAAGACTTGCATGGTTTTTAATAAAAATGAGTTATCCTTTGAAAGGATTTGCTCTACTTTCCCATTTTTGTGGTATTAACTACAAAGCAGTTTGGAAGTTATGCTTAAATGACATTCTAGCTCTTGCCACTGTGTATGACTCTGGGGGAAAGAGATGTTTGTGAGATTCTCCTTACAGGTACAGCTGAGTTGGGTACTACAGGGAGGCTGCCCATGTCAAGGAAGCAAGAGGAGATAGCGACTAGTGACAGACACTGCCAAGAACAAGAAAACCAACCCTGCAGGCTCATGCTGTGGGTGTTCTTTGTACATTTGACTTAGCTCCCTGTTATATTAGTGAAACATCACTGCTGACACAATCACTTACTTTGTCCCCCATGTTTGCTCTCTGATATTTAGTTTCCTTTCTGTTAGACAGTGGGCTTCTCTAGGGGAAGTAACTACACTACACATTCTCTACTCCAACAAAGCATTGATAATTACAAAATAAGATCTGTGTTGATGCAGCTACCAAAATTTGTTCTGAAATCTATTCTAAGCCAAAAGTTTTTCTTAAATCTGAACATCTCCACTCCCAAGAATCAAATGCATTAAGAATGATGTAATCTTCTCCTCTCCTTTTTAGGATAGCATCATATGATTTCCATAAAAAGCTGACATTTCACTGGCTTGCACTCACAGTAGACAGCTGTCATCAGCTATCCTCTCCCTATCACTCCTTCCTGCTTTATAATCTTAATGACTACTTCTCCTTGTTTCGGTCAACATCAGGATGTTGAAAATGAATGTCTCCTATTTGAATTTCTTGCCAGGTTGCTGTCTGATGGTTATCTGATCATTCCACAGCATCTGCAAAAACTCTTCCTATGTGAAAATCAAACAACAGAGAAACTCAGCAGTTGGGAAAAATAATTCCTGCCATTTTCTTTTGCACTATAATAATGCAAGTGCTCACTGATTGGAAAGTATTTACTTCCTCTGACATTAGATACATGAATTGCTTTTGTTTTAATCAGAGAGAATACTAGTCCTCATCTAAAAGGTGCTGACTTAAATTTATAGAGCCAAGATGGTCTTCTTTCCCACCCACAATCATAGCACTAGGAATTAGGTTTTATGCTTGTGAAGTCAGACCTTGCCATCCACGAAGGACTAAAGAGCAAATGTGATTGAAACAAAGCTGCACTATCAGCAACATTTGCTTTTTGATTTTGAATCTGCAAAAGATCACAAAGCTTTACATAATTCACACATTTTAGTGTCAGGATTATTTGCACTGTTTTGCATAGTAAATTACAGCTCCCTGTCCAGTGTGTTCCTCTTATGGCAATTTATCACAATGATATAATTTAAAAGATGCTTTATCCAATTTCATTTTTCACCATTGACTAGGAGATGAAAGTCTGAAAAAGACATCTAGTTGAGTACTTTCCTATTGATTTATTTTGTCATATTATTTACTTTTCCCCAAATATAGTACAGCAAAGCAATTAAAATCTGGATGGTGTTCTTTTAAAGAAATAACTCCACAAATATTCCACACTGACTCTAGGAAAATAAGTTGATTTTGTATAGATGTTAAATAACATTAAACCATGGGCCCACACTTATGAATATTCATAAAATACCATAGACAGCAACATGTTAGTCTCCTGTTAACAGTAACAGATCATTTACCAGTATCTATAAGCAACGTTGGAGCATCTGTCAAGCAAAGCATTGCCTATGATCATTGGGTTAAACATCATAGCATTAGACCTTCAGTTTCAGCTATTTAAAAGTGCATGCTGTTTGGAACACAGTGCAAGAGGAAATTGTCCTGAAGAGCAAAGGTGTCTAGCAGATCTGTTCACCTTTCATGCATAAGAACTGTCCATCTCAGCATGCGAGACAAAAAGGGCTGCACAGCAGGAGGCTACTGTAGATGAATGGGGAGCACCTGGATGAGCCTTCCTCCTCAGAGAAGCGCAAAATGAGGGAGCAGGCAGAGGCTGCCCCACAGCAGCACAGACGCACTGCAGGGTGCATGGGGATGGAATTAACAAGGACAAAGATTGTCTGAAAGGAGAAAGATGCATGGGATGTGCGGAGCTGTATGACCTTCTACTGCTGCTTGAGCAGCAGAAAGAAGACTGGGGAAAACAATGGCCCACTGCTAAAAGTAGAAAGTAATTTAGTGAAAGGGGATGCGGCAAAGACTCAAGAGTCCTCCTTGCCTTGTCCTTATTGGCAAGGCCTACTCTCAGGCCTTTCATGTCTTTGTGCTTAGTCACAGAGCTTAAGGGAGATAGGGATGCTCCTGGTAGGTGCAGATGAATTTAGGGATCACTGAAGTAAGCTAGACATAGACCAGAACGAATGGGATACTCTGAGAGTGCTGAGTCTGCTCTCTATTCCACCACGTTAAGATGTAAATATGCCAAAAATAAAATACGTAAAATGTTCACAAGGAACCACAAACCCATGAGAGAGAAGTTGTGGATGCTTCATCCCTGGAGGTGTTCAAGGCCAGGTTGGATGTGCAGCCTGATCTAGTAGGCGGCAACCCTGCCTATGGCAATGGGGCTGGAACTGGATAATCTTTAAGGGCCCTTCCAACTCAAACCTTTCTATGATGCTATAACACAAGTCAAGAAGTTGTCATGGTTATGTGATTTTTGTTGTCGGTATTCCACATCATAACATCATGTAAAGCACTGACAGGTAAAGAGTTAATCCCCTGGTTACTGCAAACTGCCTTTTTTGGTGTGTGGCCCTCCGAGGGGGAGAGGAAGAGATGCACTCCCCAGGGGTCTTTGCGTTGGAGAGGGTGGTAAGGCCGCCTGGGAGACGTGGGGTCTCATCCTTCCTGTCCAGCGGAGAAGCACATGGTCCTCCTGCAGTTTACTGTGTAAGACTCTCCGTTTGTAAACTCTCTGTTCTGATTTTACTGGCCTCAATTTTGATATATTTAGTAAAATTAGTTGTTCCTCCTCAGATTGATGCCACTGTTTTGTTTTAGATCCGCCTACAAGTTCCCTACCTTTCCCCTCTGCCCTTTGTTTTCCCCAGGGTGTAGGTCCGCGGCTTCCCTGCCACTTTAGCTGCCGACCGCTCGGGGCCAGCTCCTACCCGCTGACAATTTTTTTTTTTTTCTTTTCTCCTTTTTTTTTTCAAGCCTGTCCCCTTTGTCATGGCCGCAGATTCTTAGATAATACTGTGACAGAAGTCCTGAGAGTTCAAAACTCAGACACAAACCATTCTCACCGATGCCATCTGCAGAGCTCTCTCTTCCCTTGCAGAGCTACTTTAGGCTGTCTGATCCTGTCTAGTTGACTCCATGTTGACCTTCAGGATTGTCCTAGCTTTCAAGAGACCCTTCAGAACATGCTAACAGAAAAACACCTAGATGAATTCCAGCTTACTTTAATGGACAATGAGAGTGTAGACATTCAAATTATAGCAAGGGGCTAGGGTGAGGCAGCCTACTTCATTGCTAAAGTTGCAGTAAATAATTTTAAATAATGATCACTTTGAAATAAAAATTACTTATTCAGAAATAAGTGAGATTTTTAGACTAGAGACATACTTTAATGTAGTATCATAAACAAGAAGCAGTGTTTTTAGATATTGAATATCTGATTTAGATATTTAGATATATTGAAATATATCTAGCTATTAATAGTCATGGAAGTTCTAGTGGGATGTCAAGGGCCAGAAACACTGGAAACACAGAGATTCTAAATCAGATTATTTAATTCTTATCTCATAGCACAGATATGTGAAATATTCTCCAGCAATGTGCCACTGCACAATTTTACTTTCTGGAGAGCTGAGCTCAGTTCAACCAGATCCAGATATGGGTAATTAATGATTCTTCTCTAACTAGCCAACCACATGTGATTCAATACTGATATCTCACAATGACATCAGCTGGTGGCTGGGGACTGTCCCTCACAGTGTGCTACTGTTTAAATCATGTTTATGACAGTAATTACACTGGCACATAATAAATAATTCAGGCTTCCTTGGACTCTGACACCAGCAAGGTTTTTATTCATGCCCATTATGCACTGACCCATACTGGAAACTGTGCACAATTTTCTACACAGAAAACAGCAACTGTTGGTATAGCTGAGGTTGCCAGACATATTTTCTAAATTTGTCTTTTTTCCCTGACCAGAAATGTTTCCCAGGTAGAATTGGAAAACTGCACTGTAGTTAGTGATGCCCAAGCTTGATCTTCCATGAAGCATCCAGTATGCTGTATGACTGACATATCTCCCCATAGGCCATGCAGGTGGTCAGGATGCAACAGACTCAGGGCAGATGTAAGGAGAATGAAAGAGGGTTGCTATTTCCCAGACGTGTTGTTGGACTTCCCGAACAGGTGTTGCACTTACGGCCTGCAAATTTACAGTAAATCTGATGTACTCAAGAAATGCAAACTCATGTGAGTATGTGAGTCACCTAGGGAATGTACATACAGTTCAGGAACTGCAATTTCCTCTGTTAGGGTGACATAAAATATGGTCTGACAATCAGTTGAGAAAATGCAGTGCTATTGCCATTTTGAAACTGACATCATCCGAGATAAGTCCCTTAATGTTAAGAAATACCTAGTTAACAAAAAGAGACAAAAGAAAAGGCAATAGCAGAAGACTAATCCCACAAGCAGCATCTGGATAAAGAAGTGTTTGGATATGATGTGTGATAGGACCATTTCTTAGAGGCTGGTTTCCATGCTGCTATACACCAAGCAGTGAGAGAAGTGAGTACTGCTAATGAGAAAACTGGACCTGTTTGCATTTGTCTCTGTATCTCATAAATGCACCAAACTAGTACTGCTTCTAATTATCTGTCTGTACCACAAGTTGATAATGTGCCTCATGTATATTTCAAAACTATGGATAAAATGTACATCCAACAGAGAATGAGAGACCAAAGGCCATTTCATTCTGTACATTTAAAGTGTTTGTTGCAGTGAAAGCTTGCTACAACTTTCATATAAAACAATAAATCAGAAAAAAATGAAAAAAAAACCAACTGATATGTTGTCATGATTTTAGATAGTAACCAGCAAATTATAGGAAGAAAAAAACGACTATATCCATGAAGAAATAAATTGTTGAAGTTATTCTCTCAGCTTACTAATTAGTGTCATCTATGTTTTCAGAACAATGCAGAGATCCTTAACTCTTTGTCAGTTTTACATAAGTTTTAATGTTATCAAGACAGCACAGAGGAAATAGCTCAAAGTATATTAAAGAAATTTGAATCAGCCTTGAAGTATGCAATAATTTAATTAAGAATAAGAAAGCTAAACTTAATTCACCAACCCATTCACCAGACCGCACACTCAAAATATATTACTACAAGAACTCCTGTACTCTTTTAATTTTTTGTGGTAATAGAGTTTTTGGTACTCACTCTTCTGTCTGTTCCACATCTTTTCTGAGAAATTCAATCTGCTGAAATTAAATTCCTTCTAAAATAAGATAATGTTTTATTCACATTCTCGGAAGAACTGATCTTACACAAACCAAAAAGTGGTGTTTTTTTTCAGGAAGGAATAGAATTACACTGCAGAAACTGATTTTGCTAAGCCTGGAATTCTGTGCATCTCTAAATAGCAGTCAACACACTGCTGTCCCTGAAGCTGGAAGAAAATAAATTTTCAATGAAAGGACTGGAAACCCACAAACAAATGCCAACCTCATTCAGAACTTTCTATTCGATTTCTCCTGCTTAATTTATTATTTCTTTCTTTAATTCACTGGCAGATGATTTTAGGCTTTGGGAGTGTTTATGCCACAATATTGTGGTCAGATGTGTCTCAGAAGAGGTGACTGGCATGTGCTCTTCCTCATTTACACCTCTAGATTAACCATCTGCTACATGGCACTGGGAGAGAGCCACTAAAATATTTGTGTTCTTCAAACATTGAACAAAGAACTTGATTAGAAAAAGGAACATTGTATTAACCCTACAGTTACTGTTCTTTTTCCATTTCACCACACAGTTTTTGCATAAAATCTCTCTGTGCCTGGCTTCTCACTGCAAGCCAAGATAAGCAATTTACATAATCACAGCAGCAAGTGCACCATTACATTTACTTTGCCTTTAGGCTGATAAGAACTGTGAACATTTTCTTTTTTATTAATCACATTAACTTAATTTCAGACTTGAAAGTTGTTTCTTCTAACTGGCAAACAGTTAATCAGTCAAAAGATCCCTTTGTTAATTCACTTAATATTTCCTCCCAGCATATTCTTAATACCTTTCTCCTTTGACTACTGCTTCATTTGTAATTTTATATTCAAACACTCTGATCTAAACATAAAGCCCTAGGGGGTTTTATTATTGTTGCTGTTATTCTTCTCTTTGCATTTTTCCCAAACCATAGCTTTTTCTCAATGTAGTAACTTGATCTAGCCAGTCAAGTCTAGATTGTAGACTTTAGAAATCAAGCTACTAAAGCTTTCAGCACAACATGGAATTTGCGAAGCAGAGTTTCAAAACACTACTGTTGTGTTTTCTTGTTGCCCTTTTAAGTATCTTCAAAAGACACTTGGGTAACCTATGAAGAGCTATCAAAAGACGGTTTTATTTTCAACAATTTTGTACTTACATCTTTGACTTCAGCAGATGTGGGATCAAGCCTTTAAAGCTCAATTAATTCAGAGAAATTAAAGATCAGAATCAAAGGACTGTTATCTTAGACAGTGTCTTCAGATAGCTGGCATGCAGTAAACAACGTACAATGCCCCAGCACTTACATTATTTGTTATGAGTACTCTTTCTGGCCACTGGTAATTAACAACATTATTATTAGTCCATTTTACCTGTTTGATTGTTTCTTCAGAATCGTCACATAACCTTTACTAGGACTTGCTAGGTTGACTGCAAGATCGTAACCAGAGAGTTGTGGTAAATTACTCAATATCTGGATTGAGATCAGATTTGTTCCTCAGGTGTAATTACTGGGACCAATGTTCTTTAGTATCTTCCATCAGTGACATCAAGAGGAGGACCACAAAAATGATCCAAGGAATGGAACACCTCCCCTGTGAGTAGAGGCTGAGAGAGCTGGGGCTGTTCAGCCTGGAGAAGAGAAGGTTCCAAGGTGGCCTGATAGCGGCCTTTTAGTATTTTAAGAGGAGCTATGAAAAAGAAGGGGACAGACACTTCAGCAGGGTCTGCTGGGATAGGACAAAAGGAAACAGTTTCAAACTAAAAGAGGGAAGATTTTGGCTGGATATAAGGAAAAAGTTTTCTTATGACAAGCGTGTTGAGGTATTGGAACAGGTTACCCAAAGAGGTAGTAGATGCCCCATCCCTGGAGACATTCGAGGTAAGTCTGGATAGGGCTCTGAGCAACGTGACGTAGCTGTAAGTGTCTCTGTTCATTGCAGGGGAATTGGACTACATGACCTTTTAGGGTCCCTTCCAACACAAACAATTCTATTACTTACTGACTCAATTTAAAATACAGCTCCAAAATCTACTTTACTCATCCATCAGGTATACCTTCAACAGTGTTATGCCATCAGGCCCCCCCAAAATGCTTTCAGAGGTGTTGTTTATGCCTTTTGGAAACATCTATAACATTCTAGTGTTAGAGTGAATGTTATGTTTTCTATTATGACATGCATTTGCAAACATAGTGCAGGAAAAGAAAGGCATTACCTTCCAGAGCAAGCCAGGCTGATGAGTTCCATTCATTTGCTTGAGACTGTTCCACACAGAAAAGTGTTAACATATCAGAATCACCATTATCTCCAGCACACAGCAAACCATAATTATCCTGGAAGATGAACATACCATAAGTTTTACTCTGCGGAGTTTAGCAAGTGATATTATTCTCTTTAGAATAAGCACAGAGAGAAATAGTCACATGCCCAACGTCATACAGAAGTGACTGCAGCTCCCTCTATTCCAAGAAGGCAACTCATTTGGGTAACTGTCCACTCACACTGCATGTTCAAAATACGAATCTTCTGTTTTCCAGTAATATTCAAATAATAAGGATATCTTTCATTTTCTCAGTTTACCTTGAATATATTTTGAGGTTTCATTCTTTCTCTGCTTCCTGTTGTAAACTCGAAGTATTATATCTCCCTTACCTAAATCTGGTTAAATTGATATTTTGTTTCCCTCTTCAGAAAACACTCATTATTCTTAGAATCCTCCACTTGTCAGGCACGTTTCTTTTGTTTGTCTTGTCTGATATCTAGTCTGCTTAACTTGATCATCCCAAACTATTTCAAATTTCTATCAGATAGTATTCCTCTATGTTTTTTTTCTTTCCCTAGGGTGTGAAATTTAGCTATTAACTTGAATAAATATATATATATTCTTCCATATAAAATGCCAAGGATGAAAACACTCCTATTATAGGATACAGGTAATACTGAATTATTTATAGTAATTCTGTATCTGAACACAACACAATGCTAAAGCAAACTCTCCAGGATATATCAATAAATTTTTCCAAAGGCATCAGAAAAATAGAGGAAAACAGAGGACAGATTACATTTGGAAATTCAATAAGTGTAAAGTATTGCTGTTAAAAAATGTTAGACAAAAATACCACATGATTTCATTAGTTTACTGAGGAGAAAACAGAAGCCTCCCAAGAGATTCTACAAGATCAGATCAAAGGAGAACAAGCAAGCAGAATTTACTACAGACATTAACCCTTTTCTTTCTGTTGGAAATACATAAGAGTTTTTTATTTATGTTCATACTCGCTGAAAGGTATTAAAAAATGTTAAGATTACAAAATCAAGTACCAAATAATTACAAAATTCTAGTATTAAAATTGCTGTTGCACTGTCATTGTTGCACATATGCATGTGGCAGCTCTGATGCTTTTCAGAAGCTGAGAATCTTCACAGTGGTTCAATCCTATTTTACCACAGAGAGAAAGGAACAAAGTAGTCAAAAAGTTAAATCCTACTAGTTATCTTATGAACGCAGTCCCAAGACAGTCAAGGTGTTGGGATTCCTTAATTCTGTTTCATGTGTCATTGGCCATGCTGCTGCACAGCCCTCTTTACAACTTTGTCGGTAGACAATCAAATCTCCACTGAATTTTATTACTCAGTGATAACGTAAACTTGCTGCCAGCATGTGCTCTGTCTGCATGTATGTAGCATGGGAAGGAAAAGACTCAGATCTTAATAAAAAGGTTTAAAGTTCTGGTGGCAATTGGCTATTTTATCCATGAGGCTAACGCCAAGGCCACCCACCCATATTTTCATTGCACAATCCTACAGAGCTTTTCCTTGTGGCCAGTGCTTCATTCAATATACCACTCACTGGGTACAGGGCCCTAAAATAATCCACTTGTCTGAGATATGTGGAGCCTGAGATAGCTTTTCAAGCCCATTTACATCAGATCTTTACAGTTTATGCAATTTAGATACAGCCTGATGCTAATATTTTTTGTTTACAGAAGTCCTTGGGACTTAAACACTATCATTGTTTTCTATAGTACCAGAATTATTTGCTAATTGTACGCTTAAAAATTAAAAGTGATGCTATCATTTATGAGAAAAGGAAGGGAGGAAGCATATGTACATATAGTTGACAAACTTCTTTTTTATTATTTTATCTCACTTGAAATTCTATTGAAATTTTAGAAGAAATTCACCATTATGTGGAAGGTTAAATGTTCAGGGTCATTTCGGTGAATGATCAGTGCTATCAGAAAACTTATCCAGAATAAGTTTGTACAGCTATTACACATTTACTCTGCTTTCATTAATGTATTTTGGACTGAATGTTTCACATGATTTTGAACAAATGACTGGAATTTAAAACCTTGCCTAGTAAATCAGGTAGAGTCAGGTAGAGATAGTAAAGAATGGGTTTGATAACAGTGTGTTGCCAAAAATCATACTTCTTCAACACTATTATTTTCCTAAGTTTCATATCAAATTAAAAATTATAAGAAACATGATACAAGGACAAATACAATACAAAACAGTAGAGTGGAGAGAAGCAATGGAAATATATCGGCTGCACAGTGGCACAGAAAAAAGGTAATAGTGGTTAGTAATAAAGATGGCAAATAAACACCATGCTTCTGTGGTGCATGTCTGAAGCACAGCTTATTGCACTTTAAAATGTATCTGAAATAATTAGGAATATTTTTTAAAGTAATTCTTTATTCACTGTGATGAATGAGAACCAGGATTACTGGTTCCAGATAGCTGTGGTAAATGAAGCGACTGCCACCTAGAACTCCTGGGCCCTAAAGTGAAGCTATCTATTCTTAGACCAATATATATTCCTACTGAAAATCCTGTAAACCTCTCTTTCATATCTCTAAGGACTTCTGTACATGAATATTTATATTTCAAGGTAACTCAGGAGAAAAAAAAATGAAATGCTAATGTAGATCCTAAAGATTTAAAAAATTTTTGAGAAATATGAATTATACAGTATAGAAAGTAAGACAACACTCCTATCTATATGCATTCTATAGTGATTACCCTGCACAGAATTCCAAAAATTAACAGTTGCACAGAATATTACCACAAAATCCAACCATTCTATGATTCAGTAATAGTACAACACTTAAGTCACTAATTGTGATGGGAAAAAAAAAAAAGAACCCAGAAAATAGAAAATCTATTTTATGGAGAAAGAGAAACAAGAATAAATAGACCTAGTACTCAAAAGCTACAGAAATAAAAAGATATTGAAAAATAATTTTGTCTCACTACACAAAAATATCAGTACTTTAAATCATTATATGGTGACAGGAACTATGTATTTATTAACGGTAGACTATCCATCTCTTAGATGCCCTCTGAAGCTTACCCAAAGCTTGAATTCACACATGCAAAGCACATATACCCTCTGTCATTTGAGAAAAGGCAAATGAATATAAAAGCTATGACTGAATTTCCATTTAACACAGCTAAAAACAAGGGGTAGTGTATTGCAAAAGTCCAAAGAATTAGGAAACAATGGCATCCAGAAAAAGGAAAATTATGTAACTGCATCCCAAAATGGTGGAAGACATGGCACTTCTTACACAATGTTGGGCCAATCCTTAAAGTGTTTTTTATTTCTATATTTTCATAGCTTTTTGCCCAAATACAACACATTTCCTTTTTGCCACCAGACAAACTAACATCTAAAAACTTTTTTTTATGTGTGATATGGAAAACTGAATTTTGTTCTTCTTGGAGAGAAAAAATAATTCTGAGTTACAATAATGAAAATTAGCTAAAAGACAGTAAATGAAACTGTACTGAGCAATCTGAAAAAAGTAAAGGAATCTAATATTAGGATTAAAAAAAAATAATATTAAACCTATTAAACAGCTTACAGTCAGACCAAAAATGAGTGTCACAAGTGGCAAATGCAATTTATGTTACAAGAGATGATCACATATGGAAATATAGGATAAAAACAAGGAGCATTTACATACTCATCATACGTAAATGAAGGGTTTTAAAGTGCAAAATTCAAAGAATCGGCAATGAGATACAGCTGCTTTTCAGGCTCCTATGCATTAAATGAAAAACAGATTTCAGCCTAAGATAAAAAAAAATCTTATTCAATATTCTGTAGTTTAAATCAACAGATTTCAATGTTCAGAATCATGTGTTCTCAGACAAAGTTTCACAAGACAGTAAAGTACATGCTGAGATCTCTTCTAAGTGATAATTTAGTCTTAGTTCACCTTTGCCTGATTTAATTGCATGATCACACAAAGGAAAATTAAATTAACATCTCTAAGGAATGACTCAGTCCAGATTTCCTATGTTATTTTTCATTAGAAAATCAGGCATTTGCAAAAGCAAAAGACTAAATAATCAATCAACGAGTTAAAAACACGAAAAACTAACAAGCTAAGGTTTGTATAAGAATCACAACCCTTGTATAATGGAATATGTGTGGCACCAATTTAAATGTTTATTTAGACTTCACCTTTACAAGTATTCAAAATAAATGTCTATAGCCATTTTAAAGGTCAACAGGATTGAGTATATTGATGTTTTTATATAACAATCTGAAGTATTTTTAAGGCTGCACCTGGTGTGAGTGACTTTTGAATCATTCCTTGATCTTTACTGAAATAGATCAGTTAGCAAAAGAAATTGCATTTCTCTGAAAGTCCTATCTAATATATGGAGATTGCCATCTCACTTGGAAAGGTTATGAGACACCTGATCATGTTAATCCTTCTGTATAACTTCTCTTTTTTAATACAGAGCAAAACAGGCAATGTCTTCTGACTAAATTTTGAGTCACCAGAAATTGCTGATACTTCATGTATTCTGGGATTTAACAAATTTCCACTGCAAGACTGTATGTAGTTGAAGTATTATCCAAAAGCATCGTATGGAAAAGGAAATGAACAGGACCATACAACTAACAAAGAAAGAACAGAAAGAAAACATGATTTTGGAAGCTAAAAATGACAGGCCAACTGCACTGCGTATGCCAACATATTAACTACTGTGTGTGAGGGTACTGCAGTACAGAGAAGCTGACTATCTCACTTCACTCTGTCATATTTTCATTTATTCTGGCTACTCAGCATAGATACGCTTCCAGGTGGAGACAGTCCACTCCCATATCTCCATTCCCATGTCCTGGTAAGAATGCCTTTAGAATATTTCCAAGGGCCAATAGAGGAGAGGAAGAGGTGTTTTTTGCTTTTGTTTTTGTTTTTTTTTAAGTGGGATTTTATTGGATTTTTTGTTTGTTTGTTTTTAGAAACACTAATCTTTAAAGCAGGAAAAAATACAGCATGAGGGCTCCTGCCTGAGCACTGTCCCACTGCTGTGCTAACAAACTGTTAGCAAGACCTCTGTGTGAACTAGCAACCTCAGAAACTAAGCTTGTGCATGCTTGCATGCTTTAGCGGTTATTACGGGCCAGGAAATCATCTCCAACAGACTGTCTGAAAATAGCCATACTCATTTGGAAAGTAAGAGAGTTAATGGTATGGAAATAGGTTGTATCATGCCAGCTGGCCACAATATAAACTGTCCGTGGCCCATTTTTTTGGTTTTGCTTTTAACCAGGATAGGTGTAGCCATTTTACCCATTAGGTTCAGCTAGCCGAATAGAACGTCAGTGGCAACAACCAATAGAAAATGCTTAAGAAAAGCATTTAAGAAGCAAGAAAGACACAGAGTGATATTTCCCTTGTTGTATCCTACTTGCTTCCAACAATCAACAACTCAGAGATTTCATGAGTCAGAGACTTAATTGATTTTTTGCCCAGAGAAGCTGTGGATGCCACATCTCTGGAGGCATTCATGGCCAGGCTGGATGGGGCCCGGGGCAGCATGATCTGTTGAGTGGCAACCCTGCCTACAGCAGGGAGTTGGAATTAAATGAGCTTTAAGGTCCCTTCTAACCCAAGCCATTCTATAATGAGTCTGTTATTTTAATAGCTTCCTCATCCAACTTCCAGCTGTTTTCAGCTTTGCGTTTTCCATTTTCTTTAGGTGTATTTTTAGAGTGAGCTCTTGAACCAGCAGGGGAGCACAACTTTCCTCTACTCCAATCTCTGAGACTAGCTATGCACAAGATGCTTTTGGTCACATCAGCTCCAGGAGATGTAATGGGCTAGATCCAGAATGTTAGGAATTCGGTTCTGCAAAGATCCAAGGATTTGCTGGGTCTGTTAGGTTTCTCTTTTAGGAAATAATCATCTGCTTTAGGAACCCATAAGAATGAAAAATGTTTTGTCTACAACAGAAGTTCCATCAAGCAGTAGGGAGATTTTGGATACTCAAATCTCAGATTAGCAATGTTTGATTTTATTTCAAAATTTGTTTGTTTAATTTATTTTGAAATGTAACTAGCACTTTTAGTGTTTTTTTCCTCTACTGAGAAACTTGTACGGATAATTAAAGGCTTTTATATAAATTATTTAAGTTGCTTTTTCTCTGGTTTAATTAATTTCTCAGTTTGGAGAGGAAAGCGTGGCATATGCCTACACAAAAAATGGATTCAGAAGTTGCTGTTATTGCACAGAAAGAAGGCAGGGAACTTTTCAAATGCACAGAAGTTAGAAGAGGAAAGCAGATGCAAGACCTTGAACTTCCAAGAGTAGAAAGTTTTTTGGGAGAAGAAGAGCTGAGGCTGAAGGTCTGAGGAGTAGAAAGAAAGAACAGGAACCCAATAAGAATACACCTGGCTATAGTTCAACTACACTTTGCATTAAGGCAGATTTTAATACAGTTTAACAGGAAGATTGGCCAAAAAGAATATAGAACTCATAGTATCTGACATGGAAATCCATGAGAAAAAAAGATCTAGAATACAATGCCCTACTGGACCTTGAGCATGAGCAGTAGAAGGTAACACTGCCGGTGGAGGCAGCTCCTGTCTTTGTGTCTGATAACTTAGAGGGGGTTTACAAGCCAACTGTGGCACATATGTACTGATTAGAAATATATGGTCCAGGCCCACATATGTTTTTAAAATAAACAGACAAATACATGCCTGAGTAGATTCTTAGTTTGTGCACAACTGTACCTCTACATCTATTAGGAGTCAGTTTTGTTCGCAACTGTTTTTTAATGGTTTTCATTCTTTCATGACAGATAAGAAATAGACCTGTTAGTAGCTGTATTCTAATTATGCTTGTAAAAGGATTTAGTAATATAGTTTAAGAGGAATATTAAATTACCTTTTGCCTCGTCTTATGCTACCTGGGTCAGGAAGGTTGATGTAAAAGTAAAGGCTAAGCCATGAAGCCTTTATTTGACTGGAAATGTCATCTTTTTTTTTTTTTTTTAATAAAGGGGAAATAATTCTATATTTTTATTTGATTTTGTTTCTAAATTAATTTTCCATCTCATATGCTAAGGAAATGAGATGTGAAAATAGTTACATACTGTGTATGAACACATTAGTTGAGGAACATACTTTCAAGATTTACTCTAGTTAATACTGTAGCAAGGCTACATTTATGTAGTTTTCCAATTAAAAAAAAAGTGCAAAAATTAGCTTATTTTTTCCATTAATAAAAAAGCTAGAAATATATGTACATAAACATATATATACTGCTGTTACACGTCATCTGTGATTACCCAAGAGGTCTTAGATGGTCAGTGATCCAGAAGAATAGGCAGTACATCACTGAGATTTGGAAATGTGCTTCAGAATTTGTAAAATCCTCTGTCACATTGTAAATTGTACCCTGTGAACAGTTAAGAGGACTGGATCACTAACTATACGGCATACCTGAAACAATGCAATTCTGATTTTGATCCCACATAAGTTTCATTCTGCTGTAGTCACAAAGACTCTAGCAGTCATTTCAGAAATACATATGTTCAGCTAAAGCCAATAGATGGCCACAGTTCTCTGATATCACTGTATGAGCTCATTTTAATTATTTCTCATATTTCTTCTCCACTCTCTCATCATAGTCAGCCATGACCCCTCTTTCCTTTTGTATTACAAGTTCTCTGGAACAGAGACTATCTATTTATGTATGACTTTCCAGTCAGGATTTCCAGATATTTCTGTAAAGCTAATGCGAAATAATAATAATACTCAGAGTCTAGACAAGGCAGAGACAATTACTGTACCAAGGCTCTTTCACAATTGTGTTTTATCTACAAATTGCTGAATAACAATCTGACATCTGACTGGAATGCATTCTTGCTGTTTTTCAGTCATGTGAATGATTTCTTGCCAGTCAAAAGCTGACAGCCTGATAACCCATAAGACCATTTTGCAACTTCTTCTTATACCCATAATGTATCCAGGCAGTTCATCTCAATCAGAACATAGCAAATTACAATATGCATTCAGTGTCCTCAAGCTTCATGCAGCTTTGCCTGACCATCAGTCCATACACACTGCTCTTTACGCTTCCATCTGAGTATACTCAGTGGCAATACAAAAGGAAACAATTTGACCTGACAGGTCAAAGACAATGGATGCCAACATTTTATACTTTGCTGTAATATCAAGTGCTTTCATTTTTCAGGATTTGTTCCAAGAAGTCTTCTCTCAGACATCTCTGTATAGACTAACAAAAAAGACAGAATTCAATTTTGCAATGGGACTCAAGGCTTTGTACATTTATTCTCATTTTGTATCCAGCAAGCCTAAGATGATAATAATGTTTTCAGATTTCTTGTCATCCAAGGACAGCCCAGTGGATTGACCCCACTCCTGCCACACTAGGGATAGATGGGTTCAAAATGTTTGTTGAATGACTTGGAAATTTACTTTCCAAATACAAATCTGTAGGTGGAAAAACAGCTTATCTTTTCAATGCTAGCAATTAGTAGACAATTGGGAATATGCTTGCATGAGTGAATGCCTGAAAACAAGTTGCTGAGCTCTCAGGCAGAAGACTGCTGCTTGCTAGCTGCAGATGTTTTGGGCTGGTTGTAAATTTTGGTGATACCTGGACATCCTGAATCCTTCAACTAGTAAGAAAATATGAGGCAGAGCCTCCAACCAGGAAGCTGATCACATGTTGTGCTTCTGCGTATAGACTGGGAAAATGTTAGACTTGGGTGTCAAGAAGGAAGAGCTGGTACCAAAATGGTCTCAGAAAGAAGGGGGCCTAGAAAGCAGAAGGTGAGAATCCTGTCTGGAGGAAAGATGCTGGAAATGCAGGAAGATCCTGCAGATCAGAGTGCTGCATGGAGATGAATGCCAGGGGACATCCGGGCTGCTGATGCTCAAGACTGGTAACTGAGAGCAGTGCATCAGTAAGAACTTCCCTGAATTTCTGTCCAACTGTCCCCTATCATCTACACTTTGTCTTCCTCTCTCTCCGTCAGCTAAATTCTTTACGAAAAGCCTCCATTTCAAGAAGCTCCACATTTTGCAAGGAGTTTATCAAAAAGGCCTAACAATTTCTATTAGTGATTCATTGTAAGAACTCTTTCATTTCCAAAATAAATTCAGTAATTTGTGCTGCCTTACTGGCAGCTACTTTCTCTCAAACTGGATCTATGTGTTGCTCACTAATTGTTTCCAGTGAGCCCTGGATGACTGTGACAAAAGCAGCACTTACTTCTCTTGAGCTTTAGGCCCACACACTTCATTGTTTCAATATAATAGACTTATTACGTTCTTCTTCAGGAAAGGTCGTACAACACAGCCTGTAAATGATCACCTTTCAGGCACTGAAGTTGCTATTATTTTCCTCTTTATGAGCTGAAGTGTGTGAATAATGTCAAGGGGAAATAGTCTATTCAAATTGTTAAATAAAACTAGCCAGCTTGACACTTCACGAATGCAGAGGAATCTGGGGAAAAATGAAAGACTATAAGGAATCAAAATTCCAGTTTGTTAATCTGGAAAAACATCTTGCCCAGTACAAGTCAGACTTCCCAAGAGTTGCAGTTTTTTTTTTTTTTTTTTTTTTTAATTTAAAATGAATCCAAATAGAATAAGTCTGATTTCACAGCATCACTCATTTGTGTTATTCAGCTGTCTGTCAATCCCAGCCTTGCAAAATTTTCATTAGCAAAGTACTTACCATATCTAGAAATGTGGGAAAATTCTCAAAATCATGCTTATTAAAATGTCTGTAGGAAACTCTTCCCACAATTTGAAATGTTGTGCATCTTAATTCAAGACAATATGTAATGTAAGATTTGACGTTTTTGATAAATGCAGCTTCTGTAAACACTTTCTGAATTAACCCACCATAGGCTTTCAATAAAACCAGAAAAAGGATGTTGAAGATTTGATCATTCCACCAAAATATGGCTCCCATCATCTCAAACAATAATTTTGGCTTGAGTTTCACCAAACTCATTCAAATGAGAAGAATTGTACAAGGCTGGGTTGGTAAAACTATCAGAGGAGGACATAGAGATATTCCCTTCTTTTCTCTACTGGTTCAGTAATAAAATACAGAGGAAGCAGGATGCTTCTGGGTTCTATCTCTACATCCTCAGGGAGCGTTTCAGCAAATCTGTTGCTTCTCCTTCCTCTCACTCAGACAAATATACTGATTAGAGCTTTTGAAGCAGATCTCTGCTCAGTCCCCCATGCATAGCATTTTTTTTGCATCAAAAACTAAGTCGTCAGAGACTGATAAAACTGCTAAGCAGACTGGTGCTTCGGGACTTGTTGCCCTGCCCCACCTGCCCGTGCAGCACAGGACTAATGACTGCTGGGGCTTTTCCAATCTGAGCCTTAAAATCCTTCAGACACAGAGAAATAATCCTTCTCCAGATTATCTATTCCAGTAGCACCTGCCACTATGGAAATTTGGCTCTGTAATCTCTTCTTACATTTCGTCACTTTGGGCCTCCACCAAACTTCACTTCCCTAGTCTCATTCAGTAACCCGTCCATAGCAGAAAGGAATGGCACAATCATCTCTTCCCCCTCTGAAAGTTTTGTGTATGTATTTGGGCTTTTTCTCCTATCTGTTCCTGTCTGTTCCTGAAAAAGAAATTGTACAAGTTTGTGTCAGCAGACTATTCTTGTTGCAACACAAAATTTTTGCTTTGGTAAAAAATATAATATTGAAAATACATACATTTTATTAAATTATTACATCATATTTTGGAAGGGATCTTTATTCAGTGGCTAATGAAAAGCTGGGCCCTCTTGCTCACCTCTAGCAACTCCCTGTTTCCAGGAAGTGCTTGTAAATATTTTTATTTGTTTTTTTTTTTCTGTGCAATTAAAATGTCCTTTTATGAATTAGACTTTAGCACACATTAAAATAATGTCATAAAATACTATTGTTTTACTACAATAATTTTCTCCCTAAAATGAATGAAGAGCCTTTATATATAATATCTCTCTTTGAATTAGAGACTAGACATGATTTTGCTACCCAGTAAACTAAGCTTCATGACAGGTTCTATCAGAATGGAAAAAAAAATACTCCCACTAGTCATCTCTCTTCTCTCCCTCCCCAGAATGACACGTCAGCCCATACATATTCTATGCCTTCAGAGCCAGAGCTCTTCTCCTCAACTGTTTGGTAAGATAAATCCCAAAACCAGAAGGTATGGTTTCATTTTTGCATTTAAAGTTTTCATGGGGTCTTGTTTACACGTATGTTAAAATGCAGACTGCACTGTACATTTAATTTGTGCAGAACCTGCTTTTATGATAGGAAAATTTTGATTGATCACTAATGAGAAGTTGTTTGACAATCTTTGCAACAGTAATTCTGTAAAACAAAACAAAGTACATTGGAAGTACATTGCGGTTGAAATTTTACAAGAGAAAACAATCTTAAAAATTCATACAAAATGGTGAAGCTGAGAGTGGATTTTAAAATTTAACTACTGTAGGGGATCTGAACAGTAAGAAACTGATATTCTAAGATATTCTTTTTTAACACCTAGGAAACTGATAGTGTAGGATGGAATATACCATAATTAATTATCATGTCTTTGGTCATAGAAGCCCCATGTGGAATACTTGCCAAAAGTTTTGCTTCTTATAAACAGTACACCAATAATAGTACTTTCAAAGATAAATAATTTCAAACACTTTAGAAGCATCTTTTCAATTTACTCATCAACAGCATTTTGAAGGAAAGTACTACCTTCCTTGCAATGATTTTGATCAAAACCATACCTACCAAAAAAACCTCCTTACGTGGATATACGACCTTGAGAATTGCCAGTGGTTTGAAATGTTAACAAGTTTTCAATGAGAATAACAAATAAAGGAAATCAAGGAATTCACTGCAATTCCTTTTCCTGGGTTCACTGCAAATCCTTTTCTAGGTTTGAGAATTCAATCAGAGCTTTAAAAGCATAATGGAGAAATGTGTAAAGACTCTGACTAATGTTCAAGACTCTGAGTAAATCCAACTCCCTCATTTTTCAGTAAAAACATTCATCAATTTCAGAGTATCTGGAACAAAATTGACCTTTTATCTTGAAATCAAAGTAACCTTTTTGCACCAATCCATTGAAATTATTATTCTCCCTCTTTTTCAGAGGGTCCTAACTGGACAGATATTAATAGAGGGAGGCTTGTGAGGATTTCTTCCTCACTTAACTGCTTAGAAAATTCTCAGTCTACATCCTAAGCAAGCTTTGAGAACATCTCAGCCCTTGCTTGCTTGCTTTAGTCATGACAAAATCAAAGATAGCATTCAAAATTATGACAGACAGGTCTGGAGTATATAAAATGTATATTTTTCATAGCTGACATTCTCCCTTTTCACTATTCTTCAATTCCATATTAAAGTCTACCCAACACATGGTGCTTGCCACAGTAGAGCCAGAAGAAAAACTTCACCCCTCACCACAAACACATTTTGCCAATAAGTATCTTATAGCTGTTTCAGGCATCCCTGGTATCACACTTTACCAATCTTGTCAAAAGAGTCCCCAGTGCAATGTAATTGGTGATGGATTTTGAGCACTCACTAAACTAAACCCATTGTATTCTGTTCTATATGTGTTACAGAAACCAGTGTCAGTTGCCAAAGCTGCTTAGTAAGGATATCAAAGAAACCTTTGAAATCTTTGCAAGAGACAGTAAGTTGGTCTTAAGGAATTCAATATAAATTCATTTTAGGAAAAACAAAACAAAACAAAACAAAAACTCACAACATCAAGCCACACGCAATACTACTATGAGCTTTATATCAAAGAGGTGTCTGTAAAATAATTAAAATTTAATTTAGGTACAAAATTACCTTTTTAGTAAATTACAGGATTTTAGGATTTCTGTTAAAAGTGCATTACAGGTTGTTTGAATTTAATTGATGTCACTTAGTGCTGATATGTAATTAAGTTCAAAAAGTAACTTTTATTTCCAGCAGAAAAGCTTTCCTGATTATTTTATGAAACTTAATCAGGTAGAGGAGCTACAAATGCATTTTCTTCCCTCTCTTGACAAGCAGCAATCTATGTTGTCTTAATTTGACAGGTAATGGTTACTACCCATATAATTTTAAGCCAATTCCTTATCTTGTCTGTTACATTATAAAAGCGTGCATTTATTCATACTATTTCTCCTAAGAAAAATTCTAGCAAATTAAATTACAGGATGGAAGTAGATGCATGGAACAGAATAGATAGGTGTAAGTTTTAAAACAAATACCAGGCAATTTGTATTCACAATGAAATAACAGTATAAGCTGAACTTTAAGCTTAAATGTTTGATTAATTTCCTAGTTTCAGCTTTTTCTTTTTTTTTTAACTGGAGAAAAATGTGCCGATAACCAATGTACTTGTAAAATCTTTTATTTTCCTACTTCCAAATTCTTTAAAAAATATATTCACAAAATCTGTTGTTTATCATGGCAAAAAAAAGGCCCTAGGGTCCTGGTGGATGACAAGGTGACCACAAGCCATCAGCATGACTTCTTTGCAAAGAAAGCTGACAACCTCCTGGGCTGCATAAGGAAGATCGTCTTTTTGCAGGCCAAGATTATTAATCCTGCTCTGCTATGAAACACTGGTTTTCTGGGTCCAAATCTGGTTTCCCCATTGCAAGAGATTCACAGACTTGCAGTGAATCCAGCAAAGGAACACAAGAATTATCAAGACACTGGAAAATTTCTCATATGAGGAGAGATTGAGAGTTGAGCTTTTCAGCCTGGAGAAGAGAAAGCTCTGGTGGATCTTATGCATATGTATATATACTAATGGGAGGAATAGACTGAGCCAGACTCCTCTGCAGTGGCCAGTGAAAAACAAAAGGCAATGGGCACAGATCAAGGGTTTTGTTTGTTTGTTTATTTTCAATATTGTGAGGGTATTAGAATACTGGACTGAGTTACTCAGAGAAGGTCTGGAGTCTCCATCTTTAGACATATTCAAAACCCATCTGAGCACAAGTACCCAATATTCTGAGCATGGGGTTTGCTTATATGACCTCCAAAGGTCCCTTCCAGCCTCTGTTATTCTATGATTTTGTGAATAAAATTAATTTCCATTGTCTGAGATCATTGTGGCTTTTGCTATTGATTTCAAAAGAGCATGATTGACGTAATGGATGTGTTAGTGGTCCTTTTACACCATGAACTCGTTGATGTAGTGAATTTAAAGTTACAGAACACCAGTGTTCTTAATTACTTTGTTGCCTTAAAGGTCAATACAAAAATGGTCTGAAATAGTGAGAAAACTACACAGCAGATTGCAAATGATAGCTGTGAGTTAAGATCCATGGAACTGATCTATCTGAGTAAATGAAAAGATAATTATTTCTCAGAAGGTCTGTGTATGAATTAACCTTGGTATAAAACGAATGGCAGATGCCTCAATTTACGGGAATTAGAACATCAGTTTCAAGACATTCAACTCTCGCAGCTATTTTAATATCTGCTGTTCAATTAAGGCATTCTCTTCACTAAAGAAAAAAGTTTTTTTTTCAAAATGCTTTTCTGCTGTAAAGCAAGCAGAAATGTCAACACTGAAACTACAAAGGTTATAACTGCTAAGATCCATATTTTTCACATTCTTCTAACTTGCATTACATGAAAATGAGATGTTTAAAAGCAGAGGTTTACAGTATTATGTACTTGCTCTACAGGAAAGTTTTCAAAGTCCAAGAGAGCGTGAGTGCATTACAGAATGCAACACTCTCAGGTCCTGTCTTTTGATTCTTTACCCATTATGTTACCCTATGAAACCTTTCTATTACTTATCCCTCTTCCTCACATCAAAAGTCTACATTCAACTCCTCTTGCTCAAGCGCACACTGATATGAATTAGTTAAGATTAGACATTTAACCAGGATCAGCAGTATCATTTGGACTGCAGTATGTAAATTTAATTTATCATATGATTCTAAAAGTGAGACATTCAAACTACAGTCCTTGCTTCCAAATTGCTCCCATTTATGAACTTCTCACTTTTTTTTTTTGCAATAGAATTTTGTTGTTGTTGTTGTCGTTGTTGTTGTTGTTTTTCCTAAGGAAAATGGACTCCTCCCTAACTCAAATATTAAAGACTTTTTCTCTTCCCCACTGAGGAGAATACATTCAAGGAGGTAAGTTTTAAGCATTTAACTTCAGTATCTCTACCACTAGTAGCAGCAAGAATGCTAGTTTTGAAGATTTTGAATAATCTTGTAACAGTCATAGAATCATAGAACGGCCTGGGTTGAAAAGGACCTCAAAGATCATCGAGTTTCAACCCCCCTGCTGTATACAGGGTTGCCAACCAATAGACCAGGCTGCCCAGAGCCACATCCAGCCTGGCCTTGAATGCCTCCAGGGACGGGGCATCCACAACCTCCTTGGGCAATCTGTTCCAGTGCGTCACCACCCTCTGAGTGAAAACCTTCCTCCTAATATCCAACCCAAATCTCCCCTGTCTCAGTTTAAAACCATTCCCCCTTGTCCTATTGCTATCCACCCTCGTGAACAATCGTTCCCCCTCCTGTTTATATGCTCCCTTCAAGTACTGGAAGGCCACAGTGAGGTCTCCCCAGAGCCTTCTCTTCTCCAAACAAGCCCAGTTCCCTCAACCTTTCTTCAGAGGAGAGGTGCTCCAGCCCTCTGATCATCTTGGTGGCCATCCTCTGAACTCATTCCAATCGCTCTGCGTCTTTCTTGTACTGAGGGCCCCAGGCCTGGATGCAGTACTCCAGATGGGGCCTCACAAGAGCCGAGTAGAGGGGGACAATCACCTCCCCCTCCCTGCTGGCCACTCCTCTTTCAATGCAGCCCAGAACATAGTTGGCCTTTCTGGCTGCCAACACACACTGCTGGCTCATGTCCAGCTTCTCGTCCACCAGGACCCCCAAGTCCCTCTCCGCAGGGCTGCTCTTGAGGAGTTCTTCCCCTAGTTTGTATAAATACCTGGGATTGCCCCAGCCCAAGTGCAGCTCCTTGCATTTGGCCTTGTTGAACCTCATTATGTTCTCATGGGCCCACTTCTTCAGCCTGTCCAGGTCCCTCGGGATGGTTTCCTTCCCTACAATGTATTGACTGCACCACTCAGCTCAGTGTCATCTGCAAACTTGCTGAGGGTGCACTCGATTCCATTGTCTATGTCATTGATAAAGATGTTAAAGAGCACTGGTCCCAAGACTGAGCCTTGGGGGACACCACTTGTGACCAGCCTCCACCCTGACGTAGAACCATTAATCACAACCCTTTGGCTGCAACCCGCCAACCAGTCAACAGCCCACTTTGATAAAACACCTATTCTGGATTATTGACAAAGTAAGACTCAGATCACTAGCACTGAGCTCATCAGTATAAATCAGTATTTGTCTGAGTAAAAACCTTCAGCTTATAACTGCAGCAAACTATGAACTTCAACTGTTTCAGTACTGGATGAGAGAAAAACTCAAATTCTGGTAGCCTTGCTACTTCCATTACAGGAAATTATCACTTCCATCCCTATAACACAAAGAGTAACAAATTTCATTTTGAAATATCTTAATTCTCTTTCCCAAATATTAAGTCAAATTAAAAGGTCTTATAAAAGATCTTCAAGTGTCAGGGCTCTGTTTGTGACTATCACCTGTGAGAAGTTCAGATTTCATCTCTTTGGATTTCTTGTTTTCACCTTTATGTGTTCCCAAAGAATAGTTTGCAAAATGGAAGCACAGAAGAAGATTTACATAAATTGAAACAGATTATAGAAAATAATTCATTCTTTTCTAATTTTATATTGGTGTCCTGTCCAGTTCTAACAATGCTGGAAACAATGAAAGAATTAAAAGTAACAAATCATTTGATTTGAATGATTTGATGTTGTACAGTGAGAAGTTAGATCTCTTTTGTTTATTTATGAGCAGGTTAAGGTCTGACATAACAGCAGTTTACATGTATTATCTTTTTTAAAAAAAATTTAAATAGGCAATGCTTTGACTTAGTTTAGTAGAAAAGAAAAAGAGAACCTAATGAAAGAAATGAGATGTTGACAAGAGCAGATTAAACATACATAAGCAGTGGCAAGGATATTATCCTTTTCCAACAATTTACCAAGTGATATTGCAGACTTGATATCTCATGATGTCTACATTAAAAACTAAATATTTTGCTCAAGTAAAAGTTACAATCTACAGAAAGTACTACACGCTAGTTTCACAGAAGAAAAAAGAAGTAAGATGATGGTAAGACCTTTCTGGCCTTCACATGCAACTCTAATTTGACAGTTCCTGACACTCTTTTCTGACCATACAGTGAGCTCCAGAAGACCACTTTGGCATCAGCAGTATAATGTAGATGAATTTCAGCACCTCAGTTTGCGGCTACAAATCAGAAAACATGCACAGGTGGTCAAGAGGCCGTCACCTCTTAAGCTTCAAAAGAAAACTTGCTGTTGCACATACCATAGGTACTTACATCTTCACTGTATATACAGGTACCTCTGCCCCCAGTCCTGATTCAGTAGGTAGTCTCAAAGCAAGATTAATGTGCGATGATGCCATTGAGTACAACACAACATAAAGTAATTGTTATTACTCTGTTGTTTTTTTTTTTTTTTAAGGTAGGAGATTAGGAGATGAATGGTACTAATGACTTTTTATGTAATACCCCCATAAGAAGATATCTTATCCAGTAATTCGGATTTCTTAATTTTAACCATTAAGCTGTTCAATAGGTAGCACAATTTGTGCTTGTGTGCTTTAAAATAAAAAGCCTCTAATAGCTTTTAGTTCTACTCCTCCCTGAAGACTCTGGGAGACAAAAAAACAAGAAAATGAAAGGCTGGTGAAAAAAAAAAAAACATTTTTATTAGAATGAATTAGTGCTTCTCTTCTTGCTCCCTGACTTCATCACAGCGGGCTCAAATAGTTCTCACAAAGCAGCAGTGATAAGCAAAAATGGCTGACACTGAAAGAGGAGGAAAGTGCAAGAGATAGTCACTGAATGATTAGACAGCTGGCATCTGTCATTGTGCTCTGAATGCAGAAATGAAAAATTTCAGAGCATCCAGGCACTGTGGTCTCCAGCACTGCACACATTCCCTGTTGTTGTCTATAGCCATGTTGATGTCAACTTTTAGCTAGTGGCTTATAGATAAAATTTATGAGGAGAGGGAACACATATACTACTTTATAAAAGAGAAATCTCCTACCTTTAACCTCTGAACTTGCTTTCCTCTTTTCTTCATTATTTTGTCTCACATGCAACAAAGCCTCCAGAAACAAGTGTTTATATCTGAGATTCAAAATTCTAGCTATAACACACTGTGACAGCTAGCTAAAATGATGTAGTGCCATTACTTTTCAGTTTCATATACACATGTAAGTCAACATATGCCAAAAACATCATTTCTCAGAACTCACAGCACAACATTCACTATGCTTATAGAACCAATTCACTAACCTGGACTTCGCAGCGAAAAGAAAGATCAATATCATTTTCAAACAGTAAGGTTGATTCCGATTGTCTTTTATGGCTTTGGCAGAAAGGTACCATAAAGCATAGTCTGAATGAAAACTTTATGTTCCAATTCCCTGCTGTTCTTACTGATGAAAAACCAAAATTGTTATCTGTGTTGAATTTAACTGTAACAACTTCTGTTAATATTTTTTATTTTGGCTTGATATCCATAAAAGGTCAGAAATTATATTTCTACACATCTATTCAAATGAATATTGTCCTTGATAAGAGAAAACACAGAATAGTGACACATACCTGAACATCTTGAAGCTAAAAATAGATATTTGCAATTCCAAGTTTATCTTGATACAACTGAGATTAACTAGATTAAAAAAAAAAAAAAAAAAAGGGAGAGTTACCATTAAGTAAGTATTTGTCCCAGTCTCTCTTCTCACTCATTTATCATGTGGCTATATTTACTATCTACTGTTCACCATGTGAGAGTAGAAAAGTCCTTATTTCTCTTAAGGTCACAGAACTCTTAGGTGAGATTGTGTTGTGTGTTTGCTCTACTTTGGCACAAAATACTATACCTAAGGCAAGTATCAAAAATGGGCCAGCTAAACCCCCCACTAGAACAAATCATTTCTCACATGTGAAATATGTAGGTTGCTCTGGAAGTAATGCCTCCTATTAGTTTCCATGGAAACTACAACAGATGCGAAGAACACAATAACACTACTTGATAGAGCAAACTCTCAGATACAAGACACTATTTTTGTACACAGTCACCACCATTAGCTGTGCATTTTTCACCAGTAATGAATTAGAGCTTGCATACCTTGTTTGTAAAAATCTGCACCAGTGGAGGTGACCCACTGTTGTTGTCACCATTGCTGACACGCACCACCCACCACCTCACTGTGTTCACATCCACTGTTTGGTCTCCATAAAAGTTCAGCAAGCATCAATAAATGTCAGTGGGTGCCACTTTTTCCACATGGAGGAATTCAATTCTATACCTTTTACTTCATATGCACTTCCATGTCATACACCACTTTGTCAGACTGCCCCTCTGCTGACATCTGTTGCACAGCAACAAAAAGTAACGGAATATTGGTGGGAAGGTACAACCTCTACTGCCATATCACCAACATCTACCTCTGATGTTGTGGGCCAACATAATATAATAGGAGGCTTTACTTTTGGAGCAGACTTTATAACACACAAGGCTACACTACTACCTCCAATAGATTTCAATATTTTGCCATCTACAGTTGTTGAAATAAAACCCCTTGCTAATGAAGTGCGTCGGCATTCAAGACACACAAGTGATCAGCAAGCACCCTGGTTAACACAGTGAGGTTTTATGAGCAGCCTTGATACTACCACCCAGCTCCACATGCCCTGTGTGTTCAATGATGGATGCTCCTCCTGCCTGAGAGAGCAGGAGCAGGAATACCTCTCACACATCTGAGACTCTTTGGGTCTCTACTCCTGAGTTTGCTATGCTGGTTTATGTCTTCAAGAGACAGTCTCCCAGTCTTGCTTAGAGGAGTTCTAACTTTTTTGAACAATGGTAAACTTTTGAACCATGTTGACTTTCAGGAAAGTAACAAGTGAGCTCATTTACGCTTCTACAAATCCAGTCCAAAGCTGAAAACCTATCATGGGAGGCAAATTACAGAATCATGAAATCCGAGAAAGGTTTTAGTTGGAAGGGACCTTAAAGACCATCAAATTCTATCACCTCTTCCATTAGTGCCCTATCAAACCTGGCCTTGAACATTCCCAGAGATGAGGAATCAATAGCTTCTCCTGGTAAGTTGTTCCATAGCTGCATCACCCCCATAGCAAAGAATTTCTTCCTCATGCCTAATCTAAATCTATGATTTTTCAGTTTAAAACTATTACTTCTTGTTCAATACAATTACTATAGCTACTGATCCTTTAAAAAAGTCTCTTCACATTTTTCTTGTAGGCCCCCTTTAAGTAATGGAAGGCCACTATATGTTCTCACTTCTCCAGGCTCAAGAACCCCATTTCTCTCAGCCTGCCTTCATAGGAGAGGTGCTCCAGCCTCTTCATGGTCCACGATCATCTCAGTGACAATTCTCTGGACCCATTCCAGCAGGCCTGTATCTTTCATACGCTGGGGCCCCAAGAGCTGAATGCAGTACTGCAGGTTGGAGCTTGTGAGACCAGAGTAGAGGGGAAGAATCAGAGAATGGCCTGGGTAGAAAAGGACCATAATGATCATCGAGTTTCAACCCTCCTGCTGTGTGCAGGGCTACCAGCCACTAGACCAGGCTGCCCAGAGCCACATCCAGCCTGGCCTTGAATGCCTCCAGAGATGGGGCATCCACAACCTCCTTGGGCAACCCATTCCAGGGCGTCACCACCCTCTGAGTGAAAAATTTCCTCCTAACATCTAACCTAAACCTCCCTTGTCTTAGTTTAAAACCATTCCCCCTTGTCCTGTCACTATTCACCCATGTAAACAGTCATACCCCCTCCTGTTTATACGCTCCCTTCAAGAATCACCCCTCTTAACCTGCTGATCATGCTTCTTTTGATGCATCCCAGGATACAATTAGTTTTCTGAGATGCAAGAACACATTGCAGTCTCATGTTCAGCTTTTCATCCACCAAAATCTAAGTCCTTCTTTGCAAGGCCGCTCTCAATCCATTAATTGCCCGGTCTATACTCATGTTTACGATAGACCTAATCGAGGTGCAGGACCTTGCTCTCAGCCTTGTTAATGTTCATGAGGTTTGCATGGTCCCACTTCTTTAGCCTTGTCAAAGCCCCTGTGAGTGGTGTCCCTTCTCTCCAGCACATTAAAGGCATCCCTCAGCTTGGTATCATCTGCAGATTTGCTGAAAGCACACTCAATCCCACTGTCCATGTCACTGACAAAGATGTTAAATAACACCAGTCTCAATACAAATCTCTGAAGGGCAGTGCTCGTCACTGTTGCCTATAGCTTTTTCAGTGTGACCGTCCAGCCAATTATCACTTTCCAGCTAAACATAGACTGTGTTCTGTGACTTCATCCTTCTGATTAACTAAATTAGGCATCAAGCCAGAGCACAAAATATTTTCTTACAGGTCAGGTGCTTGTTTCTACTTCTCACCAAAGTTTAATGGAAACAGTGTGGTTGGTCTAGACTCAGTGTCAGATGTGAAGCAGGGAAACACTATGAGGTTCCACAGTTTAGATGTCAGTTCTTTATCGACACTCATTTCTACAGTATTCCTGTAAAATATATTTCACTTCCCATATAAAAGAATATATTTCTGTTATATATGTGAAACTGAGATTCAGAGTTTAAAACTGAATGCATTACAACTGTCATTATCTCAGGACGCCCAGTTTGAAAAGACTTCGGACTGACTTAATGAAGTAATTACAATTTTAGACTACTTTGTATATGTAAGGGAAAGTTCTCACTGACAACAGAAGGCAGCTGGTGAGCACTACTGAAAGTCAGATAGCAGGTGGGGAAAGCTGGGTAACCAAACAAGAGAACTTAGTATTATCAACCATCTGTGAAAACCAGGTAAGAGTTCCACAGCTACATAGGAAAAAGTGCGGAACGAACAGGAATATCATACTTGATAGGATATTTTTCTGACAAAACCTGTAGACTTTCTCTTTGCACAGTTAGATTCTGATGTCTGCAGGTCATTCTTCAGCAAGTAGAACATTTGGCAGAAAACACAGTTTTAGAGCAAATAACCAGAGTAAACAAGAAGAGATTAAGAGAGAAGATCATGAGAGGAGTTCAAACAGAATACATCTGTACAGGGTAGCAATGCACAGCATCACATGAAAGAAATGTAGCTTTCAAATATTACCATTTTGACCCTTGGTTTAAAATACCTGTCTGCTTCTGAAATTCTCCTACATCAGCAAGAAAAGACTTAGATATGTTTTATTTATTTACATAGGTACCTATACATATTTTTTGTTTTACTTTTTGATTGCAGTAATAATTTACTTTTCCAAAACTTTTCTGCTTATATTCTGAAGCAATAGAGCAATATGAAAAATAAAACAAAAACACCACATTTCCAAATCTATATTCACTGCTTTACTCATTGTCTCATCTTCAGCATCTGCAGCAAATTAGGTAGAAGCTACGGATATCAAGATTTTAACTGCAAACCTTTGATTCACCTCCTAAAAAACGTCTGTTCTATACTCCCACAAAGCAAGGATTTATGTAGATGTTATTGTACATGATTAAATGATCACAGACAGTATTATCATGCAAATAACAGAAAGACAGAAATGGGTGGGTGTCATTGATCGTAATCATGGAATCTCAGACTGATGTTATGACCTTGATTGTTTTCACAGGCAAGAATGAGCAACATTTCTTCTCAAACAACAGTATCACAGCACCATGACCATTTCAAAGACAGAGAAAGTACGATTAAGTGGAAAGGATCTGTGAATATTTTTCATCTATACTTTTACAAATCATCCTTGAAAAGGCATCCTTCAAAACAAACTAGATCCCATTCATTTCATCATTTGCTTACCTCCATGTAGATACAAGTATTTATAATACACTGACTAAATTCACAGCTCTGCAGTCTGCTTGAAAAACGTGTTTTCACAATAGTAGCAATATATTTTTGAGAGTACAACACTGCTGCCCTTTCACCCACTCTACCTATTTCCTGTAAATGTAAAGAGAAAAGCCAAAGGTGGACTTCACAGTCCTCACTGATTCCATGTTGTCCTGCCTGGCTGGAGCAGTCTTCTTGTGCTCAGGGCTAGACACTGTATGTATCCATGTTATATGAAAATCGATGTAGATCCAGGATGTGTTTCCTCAATACCTGCACCTGACTGGTTATGTAGCATTACATAGTCCCTGAAATGTACTTCCCTGCAGAAATTAACTAGAGGGCCTTTGTGTTTCTGCCAACATTGTATATACATAGCAGCAACTCAATTTATTTTGTATATATATTTTTTCACTTTCCAGAGAAAGAGGAATAGCACTCATTGAAGACTAGATCTTTAACAGGCTTGTAACAATATAAGGTTAACGCTTCCTGTTTCCCAGGTAGACAGGAAAATTCAAAGAACTTCCAGGAAATTATTTTGACTCTACTACTTCCCAGAAGGATCTGTTTATAAAAACTTTCATTATGTTATTTAAAATACAAGTACTTTGAGCTTGGTGCTTCACCTAAGAAATGTAATATAGTCCAAAAGACTAACACTACTACACTAATTCCATCTTTTCCAGCCTGACCTACTCATCTACTCAATAAACCTGAAAGTGACAAAGGGCTTAGATTGCATATACAGACACATGTTTAGACAGATACACATCACAGATTTTAAGAAGCACATTTAAAACAAGATTGGATAACTTTGTGAAACACAAATCCTGTTAATAACTCAGTACTAGAAAGTTTAAGAAACAACAGCTGTGTATTTCTATTTTCTGCTATATCCTGCACAGTTAAAAAAAAAAAAAACTTAATAAATGGTGGCTGCAACTTGTAAACACACTGTTCTGTTCCACTGAAAGCTGCTCTGTCAGGCATTTCCAAGCCCCTTCAGAAATTTTTCTTTCTCAAAATACCTTGCAAAATGCATGTGGGAAGAAACATAAGCTACTCCCTGTGTCACTAATCTAATTTGTAACAGCATAGCAGTTTGTCAGGTGGAAAAACAAATAAAAGCTTCAAACATATGAAAGCTCATTTAATAAAACTAAGGTTCTCATACACACATATAAAATCATTTGAAATGACAAACTGTGGCATCTGTCCACATCAGTTTGTATTATATTACTAACATTGATAGCTCAGCTTACCTGCTCCCACACTGCTCTTCCAATGAATGGAGGACTATCAGAACTGCTAGAGAAGTCAGACAAATGTTTTATTTACATATTGATGTGTCAGCTTCTACCTCTCTCACATCTCGTCGTGCAAATAAAACATTTATCAAACAGACAGAGAGGTTTAAATAGCATTTGTTTGCAGAAAAAAATTGTGTGTAGTAGGTAAGTACCGCTTATTGAACCTCTACTTGATGTGTATAGTACATCTTGCAGGACATAATTATCTTTACACATCTACTGGCCAGCTGCGATTGCCAATATTTAGCTCTTTCATAAAAGCTGCTATCCTTGGGCCAGACTATTTCTCACTAAGACTATTTTACACCACTCAAGCAAAGCCGTGAAAGAACTTAATGGGTAGAGGGAGGTGTACTGCATTCTTTGTACTGCCAGACTCCTGTAACGACAACTTTGTACGAGTGAGAAAAGTTTAATGAACACTATGAGTGAATGGAAGGAAAAGTCTCCCTTCCTCCCAATGAGCATGTCTTGAAATCACTCAGAATTTTGCTATTTGCAGATCCTATGCTGTTCTAATTCTCGTTCTGGTCTCATAAAACCAAACAAAATTCTAAGACCTGTATAAGAGCAGAGAGGAATATTGTAATCACAATCAGGATAGATTTTATTGGACAATTTCCTAAATAATGTGAACTATTCAACAAGAAAAACTCCCTAGAAAGTCAGTGCTCACAGTGTCCTGCTCTTCATGACCTGCTCTAGCCAGAACTGACTTGCAAACAGATAACTGAATGCTGGTCAATTATAGACAAATGGAATTTGTCTAAACCCTGTCAAAATATTTATCTGATCTATATTTATATTTACCAGACAACATCTGTCAGAAAAGCAGTGCTACTCAGTATCTCATAGATGAAGGAAGGTGGCACTGCATAAGTGAGAATTTACGTGAGTAATCTATTACTTTTTTTAATGTCATTATCTCATTCTAGGGTAATTTGAACTTTTACCTACCTACATCAATAAAGACATTTATTAATTTAGGGCTCCATATAAAAATGATATGTACTTATTATAAGCAAAATAGAATGAATTCCTGTAAGAGAAGACTGAAAAGCAAAATGCTGGATTGCTTACAGAAATTAAGTCCATAGCAAGAGCAAATTATAACTCTAACTAGGTCAAAAGAACGACCCAGTTAACCCAAGAAACAGTTAAATTAGCATGCCATACAGAAGAAGTGACACAATCCCAAGAAAGAAAATACAGAGTGTAGACTGTGGACAAAATAACTATATGGACACGTTAGAGAATCCAAGATACTACAAGAGGAGACAAGTATTCTCAGAAACAAGATTTAGTTTAAACTTCTTTCACATCTACCTTTTGGACTGTATTTCACATACCTCACTTAAAGGCAGAATAAATGTACAATGCTGTGGGACAACAGTACTCAATCTGAAATCATAGATTCTTGGAGAATTACAAGAACAAGTAACAAGACTGATAACCTGCTCACTGTGGCCCTCTTCTCCTGACGGAATAAGTTCTGAGCTGGATTAATTTTACAGTACAGCAGGGATTCAGTCCTGGTGGTCACACATTAGAAGGCAGGAAGGTCTTTTACCACAGGAGCAACACACACAGAATCATAGCAGTTAGAAGAGACCTCTGGAGATAATCTAGTTCTACTCTCCTGATTGCTACTGGAATGCTTGCTACATGATCTGCCAGCCAAAAAGGCAACTAAACTTTGGACAGTTGACAGCAATCTGGGGGGAAACAGCACAATAGAAACAAAAGGAAAACACTGGGGGAGAAATAGGGCACAAGAAATGATTTAAGTTGTTCTAAAGACTTTCTGGGGAAAAAAGTAAAATTTAAATTGTGTGTTATGGAAATGTTGTGTGAGGTCTCCTTATGGGGAAAAATAAAAGTATGTTGTAGCAAAATTTAATTCATCATTTTCCTGCTTCAGATTCCTAGATAGTAGAGCACTCAGACATCATTTGAGCTTTGTGGATCTGTCTACCATGACTGTCCAAACAAGCAACAAAGCAGCAAAGATATGAAACTAAAATGAGATTGTTCCTACATTCTTTATTACACTGAATAAGTCTAAGATTTATGTAGTGATGACACAGTGTTACTCTAAAAAATGGTACACAATGGTACTCTTAAGACAAAAATATCTGCAAATATTTCAAGGAATCAAAACAATTTCTAATCAGTGCAAAAATGTCACTTTCCTCTGCTTCACTACAGTATGCCATATATTACGCCCTTTGGTTTTCCTGTGTTCAGCTCCTCATGAAATAATAGATATAGTGAAGGAAGATGGCTCATACATAGCATCAAGAGAATTGATATCATCAGAGGGCAAACAACAGCAACAGAAGTCACTTAAGTTGATTATGCCATCAACAGAGGTGGGTTGTTGTTTGTTTGTTTGTTGGTTTTTTACAAGTAGCCAGTCTTGAAGACTTGCATATTTATGTGCTGCAAAGAACTATGACTCATGATCAGGAGAGAATCCAGCAGAGAACACTGAAATGCTCAGGAGACAGAGACACAGTGTATGAGGGGAGCCTGACAGAGCTAGATTTAATTACTCTGGAGAACAGAAAAATAATGAAACTCTAATTGCTGTTTTCCACAGTCTAAAAGGAAACTACTGAGAAGGTGAAGTAAGACTTATCTCAGGTGTACAGCAAAAATACCTAAGTTACCGCAAGTTAAACTCAGTCTTGATATAAAGAAAATTTTCTTCTCAATAAGTATGGTTAGTCCCTGGGATAGGTTTCCATCAAAAGTGAATTTTAAAATACATCTGGACAAAGCCCTGAACAATGTGCCTTAAACTTTGAAATTAGTTTTCCTTTGAGCAAGAGATTTGGCTAGATGACCTCCAAACATCCTTTGCAACATCTTTTTTTCTACAATTCTATGGTTTTAAGTTAAAATTAACTGGCAGATTGAGTATTAAAAGTCAGATTTTGGAATGAAAGTACAAGCTAGTGAAATCAAGCCCTGGAATTACAACTTACTGGGAAGAGCTATAGAATAACAGTATTTTACGATGCACCTGAGAATCTCATTTCAGATTCATCTTGCTTGTAATAAAAACTGAACATACCAACATATGACTTATGCAACTACAGTTTCATTAACAACTTTAGACAAATCTTAATAGGTAGTTTTATAAATTTTGCGCTGTTCTGTTGGTCTCGATGTTGCTGTTGCCAGAGAAACAGCAAATAAAAATGAGTCACGAATGATTATTCTTTATCTCCCTAGAGAGTACCTTGGATTCTTCGTACTTTTGAAGAACTGCTCTTTTACAAGTATGCTATCTCACAAAGCTCCTTGAGTACAATGAGAGATTGATTGTGAGACTCTTTTTTTATTCATGATGATATATTACATTCTGATTGGAGAAGTGATTTCTATAGCTTGCTCTTAATTTCTGCATATGAATTCATAGATGAAGTTTTTAAGCTTTGGGAATATAAATGCTGAGAGATGGGTATATAGGTGTGTATATGTATATATATTTTAGTATGGTTAGACTGTTGTCACAGGATTTTCAACAGTCACTCTGTAGTGTTCTATGAAATGGGTATACTCCTACTGATTTTAATTCTGAGTTCCCATATACTCCACTATTAAACTTGGCCCAGGTTCAGCAGGGTGTAACGGAAGACAGGTTGACAATATTCCTACAAACTTTGATTTGGATTTTCTTTGCATCCACTAGGGACAGAGCACTATGCGGTTTTTACATCTATTGCAGGACTGAACTTTCTAGACAGAGATAATTTCAGCATGAATGTTGTTCTTTGAAATCCTGATATAAAGATTCACAGCCTGTTTAGCACTAGCCACCAGCAAACATCTGTGAATTATGATGGCCACGTAACAGAGGGAGCATGATTCCATCTTGCTACAAACACAGATGCCGGAGCTGGCTTTTTATTGCACAAAATTATCCGCAACAGAATGGTGAATGGGGCCTAGCTAGTGCCTGTTGCATACGTACTCAACCTTGGCTCTTATGTAAAGAAATTCTCAATGTATTTGGTGCCCCCACTATAATGTCTCTCTGCAACAGGGAAAAATAAATAAATAAGTAAAGTCTCCAGACTATAAAGAGATAACACCTATAAAGAGACATTACTGAAGCAAAAGCTACTTATGAAAACAAGGACATGAAGCAACACAGGCCCTTGAGAAAAGCCTTGAAGAAAGGTATCAGGACAGTTATCATGGCAATGTCATCAGTTCCTCCTGTACACCCTTTCTTTCCCCCCACCTTGTTTGAAAGATCTGGAAGTTGCAGAGGAGCTCTAACAACTCAGTCAACTAACTGCAACATTAACAACTGAATGAATCATGTATATATAACAGATTGCAGTATAAAGAGCCGCTCCTGCAAGCTGTATAGAATAAACGAAAACCAACTCAAAAGAGCAAGGGGAATATTTGGTGTTTATTGTTTCATTCCATTTTAAAGCACTTCATTATTGATCTCTGGGTTTATCTTTACTCAAGACTAAATAAATTGTTTCATAGTGTTCTCTCCCGCTACCTAGTCAAAACATGCTGAAAAAAAAAGAATCAATAAGAAAGATTTACTCACATGTAATGTAATTATGAAAAATTTTACGCTATTTTTAATCAAAAGTAAATCACCCTAACTTTTAAATTCACCAGCTAGACTTTCAGTTAATCATGTTTTATTCGTTTGCATGTTTTTTCTTTCTTTAGTGCTTTTTTCCATGTTTTTTTTAAATGTATTTCTTAAAATCAAATTGCTTTTAACATTTTTTAAAATACAAAATAAAAGTAATTAAAATTAAAACCTCCACATGAAGTAAAGCCTCCCAATACCTGGCCAAGCTAAAATCTCTTGACTTCAGAACCTCTGAATTAGAATGTCCATGGAGACAACTGCTTATCAAAACCTAAAATATGTATCATGCAGAAATGTCTTGCAATGTACACAAAGGTACCTCAGTAGACTTTAAGTGACTAACGCTGCTTAGGAAATTTTGCTTGCTTGTGTCACTTTCATGAGACCATGCCTATTTCTCCTAAGTAAAGGCAAGACTTTTACCTTTGTAACTGAGGATCCTTTTTTGCAGCATCACAAGACATTCTCCTTCCAGAAGCCCACGTTGCCCAGAGAAGTTATGGATGTCCCATCCCTGGAGACATTCAAGGTCAGGTAGGATGAGGTTCTGGGCAGCCTGATCTAGGAGGTGGCAATTGTACCCATGGAAGTGGTAATAGAATTGAATGATCTCTAAGATGCCTTCCAACTCATTCTATGATTCTACAATAAGTAAAGAAGAGATTTCGGCAGTCAAACAGAATGTTCAAAGTTATTGCTCTGATGCAGCCCCCGGATTTTCTTTCCATTCACATTGCTTTGTATTGTAATAGTGATACAGCATGAGCAATTTTTACGGTGGTTGAAACTTTACGAAGTGTACGCATATTCTATTTGCATGGAAAAGCACAAGGGATGGTCTCTTTGGGGAAGAGGCATCCAAGTTTTTTTGTTCTGGTTCAACAGAGCAGAGAAGCAACAAACACTTTTTTTTCCATATTTTTAACAATACTTGAACCCATTCAACATCATATGCCTTTTTTTCTCCACCTTCTCAAAGCAGATGCTTAATTATCTTGAAGATAAGTGAAACACAAGGGTGAGAATAAAATAAAAGACTGCTCTTCATTGGTTCCTTCATTTGCCTCTATATGGGCCCCCAAGAGTATGATTCAAAAAATCACCCTACCAAGAAAAAAGAATTTTTGACAAAAGTTAACATTGATTAAAGGTATTATCATAGTAACCACACTAAAACTATTAAGAGATCGTTTAAATTCCAAATCCCTAAAAGTAACCTTAAGTCTTAGCCTGTGAAGCTATTATGGATTAAAAATGCAAGACTGTCAGCATTCTTAATCATAGAATGGCTTGGGTTGGAAGGCACCTTGAAAGTCATTTATATCATCTAGTTCCAATCCCACTGTACTGGACAGGGTTGTCACCCACCATACCAGGCTGGCCAGGGCTCCATCCAACCTGGTCTTGAACATCTCCAGGGATGGGACATCCACAACTTCACTGGGCAGCTTGTTCCATCACTTCACCATCCTCTGAGTAAAGAATTTCCACCTAACATCTAACCTAAATCTTCTGTCTTTTCATTTAAAGCCATTCCTCCTTGCCCTATCGCTGTCAGGCTGTATAAATAGTCTCCCTCCTGTTTACAAGCTCCCCTCAAGAACTGGAAGGCCACAATGAGGTCTCATTGGAATATTCTCCTAGCTAAATAAGCCCAACTCACTCAACCTTTCTTCATAAGAGAGGTGCTCCAGCCTCATTTGATCCTCCTCTAGATCCAGCTTCAACAGCTTTACAACTTTCTCGTGCTGGGGGTCTGAAACCTGAATGCAGTTTTACAGATGAGGCCTCATGAGGGCAGAGTACAGGGGGACAGTCACCTCCCTCTCCCTGCAGGTCACCCCTCTTTTGATGCAGCCTAGGACATAGTTGGCCTTCAGGGCTGCAAGCGGACACTGCTGGCTAACATCCAGCTTCTCGTCCACCAGAACTCCTGAGCCCTTCTTGACACGGCTGCTCTTAATGAGTTCTTGTCCCAGTCTATACTTGTATCTGGGATTGCCCTGACTGCAGTGCAATACCTTGCACTTGATCTTGGTGAATCTTGTTAGGTTCTTGTGGGCCCACTTCTCAAGCTTGTCCAGGTCTCTTTGGCTGGCATCTCTTCCTTCTGTGGTATCAGCTGCACCACTCAGCCTGGTGTTATTAGCAAATTTGCTGACAGTGCTCTCAATTCCTCTCTCCAGGTCATTAATAAGATGTTGAAGAACACTGATACTGAGAAGACCCCTGGGAGACACCACTCATGACCAGCCTCCACCTGAACACAGAGCCACTGACCACAACCCTCTGGTTGTGACCATCCAACCAGTTCCTTATCAGTCAAATAATCTAGCCTTCAATTCATATTTCTCCAGTTTAGAACTAAGAATGTGATGTGGGATCATGTCAAAAGCCTTTCAGAATTCCAAGTAGATGACCTCAATTGCTCTTCCTCTGTCTACTGACACCATCACTCTGTCAGAGAAGGCCAACGGCAACTACAAAGGAGCTGAAGCATAAAGTGGCAACTAAACTTTTTTTTTTTTTTTAATGACTAGCGCATTTAGTTTAATTCTATGGAATCTGTAAAGATTAAAACTAAATAATGGTAGTGTGAGGAAACACCAGAAAGACGTGTAGCGAAAATAGGCTCTGCTGTCAGGAACCATTTACTTATATAATACAAAGCTTTTATATTTTTCATGGTTTTGGCTGAGATAGTTAATCTAGAGGAAAAATTTAATTTCTGTTTTCAACCTGAGACAGTGTTTGCTGATACACTGCATAACAGGTGTAACAAATTTTTTTTTTACACCGAAGTAGAACATCTCTAAGGAACAGGTAAGCACTCTCTTGACACCCTATCAGAACAGCCAGCAGAGAAATTTCTAGCAAACGTACTCTCCTCATTGTTGTCACCATCAACAGGTGACTTATAGCCGCTAAAGAAAATGTCAGGTGAAAAGAATCACCCTGACACTGCGAAAACTAGGAATAAAAAAAAGTATGAACAATGAAGAAGTGAGAATAAATAAATAAATAAATCTACCTACAAACCACTGAACACTTTGCTTAGTGTCAAAAATACCCAGAGAGACTGAGATGACAATGTAATTTTCAGGTAGCAGCCAGCTATCATGTATAGTGACACTCCATTACTAACAAATTATGAAGTTCTTCCTAACATGTGTTTCAGCCTCCCCTCAAACCCTACACAGCATCAGTGGTGACAGAGAACTTAACAGCCAGAAGACCAGTTACACTTCCTCATTTTTGCTTCAATGAGAACAATGAGAATTGACGTAGGAGCCTAAACAATGCCCTTTCCTCCCTTAAGAAGAGTTTGCTTTTATAATCCTGACCTGTGCTCTGAAATATGAGTTGGATTTTGCAGAAGAAGTCTGCAAATGGACAGACCTGACAGTCCCTAAACTTAGTATTGACTAAGTGGCATTTCTGAAGATAAGCAACTTAAATGTTTTTAAGTCCTCCAGAAGGATCGTTGAAAGGCAGTCAGCATCTGTAATTTGGACTTAAATATCTGTCAATCCCAAATTCAAAAATAAGTAACTCTTTTTCCTCCTGCACAAACTGTGGAAACCCATTGAGGTACCTGCACCAATTTATGACAACAATTAGGAAACAAGAGAAAACACATTTTGCATCATAATTAAAAATGTATTGCTCTTCAGTCATATCTGCGACAAAGTAACCAACTCATTAAAGTACATATGGTGAGCAGAACTATGGACCCAAAACAGCTGAAAAGTAACTTTTCCTGTGTTGCTTCTAACCTGACTCGGTTGCTCAAACAGCTTACCTCCTGATGACACTAATGCTAGTGGAGGAACAAGAAGACAATGCAAGAATGGCAATGAGAAATAGGAGTAAAAAATCATCTCATTCAAAAGTAGTGTCAGTTTATTTCCTCTCGGGCAGATCTCAAGGTCACAACTTGCAAGCATCTAGCCACTACCACGACACACACAGGACTTTCTTAAATTTTCTGTCTTATGCAGATCAAGATTTGATGTTTTTCCAGTAGTTCTCTCTAGCCTGAATGAAAGCCATGTATCCCATTTTGAACATTTTATCAAACTCTCTGGCCACAATGATCAGTCTCTGTCCTAACAGTTGAACATATATGCTGCAGTGAGTATCATGCTCACATTAGATTTCTGCTCTTAAAATATTAGCTATGGTATTGTAGGGTTTTTTTTTTAATATATATTCTATACAATTTCATTTGATTTGTTAGCAGTTCTAATTATTTAAGTATATTTTGTGTGCATAAACTAGATAGATTAATTTGACTAGTGACTCTGAACAAAATCTTTGTCACTTATGTTTCACTGGTAGATTCAGGCAACTTGTATCTTCCTGTGCTTTGACTGATTTATTGACTGAATGCAAAGCTTAAACATGATTTTCTCTCATTAACCATTACACAAATAAATTATGCATACATGAACACTTCTTAGGTGAAAAGGAGACACAGATTTCCTTTGCTCAGCTGTTATATGGCAAGATGTTAGTGAACCATCCCCTTGTTCTATTTCTCTCTCATTCCTTCAATGCCTTATAGAAATGGTGTTTCTGAGCCTGTGGTTGCTGGAAAAATGAGTACATGACCATGTTCATGCTGAATCTTGATTAATTTCTAACAGTTGTGGAACCATATTTGCCTGTTGCACCAAGCCATATCCAGCCTTCAAAAACTATAGCGTTCATGTGGCCATGAGAACATAAGAACCACCAAGAGATCATGACAATAGATTCTGAGAATTGTTTGACTATAATTTTGAAGTATTTATACTGAGTATGAATGAGGATATCAAACTGGTTGAACATAGACTTCTGAAGAGATTTACTGTAGCAACAATTTTAAATCAAGAACAGTGTCAACCCTAATTGCAATAAAAGCTCTGACTAGAAGATTTTAAAGTAGAACTGATGTTTGGATTCTCACACTGGAACGCATGACATTTGAGAACTGGAATTTCCATGGAAAGCTTCTAAGCTCATGTAAAAATCGTTTAAGTAGACCTGTTGTTTTAGTTGTGAGGAAGGGAGATATACCAGATCTCATGTTGTCATTGGTCAGTTTCATTTTTGTTAACAGGAAAAAATAGTAGCAATCAAAGAAATTTCCTAGAGGAACAAGAACACCAGGAAGCACTTCTCTTCAAATTAAAAAAAGAAAAAAAAACCCACAAAACCCAAAATGTGTAGAACAGGATAATCTATTATGAAATAGCATGCTGTTTCCCAGATTTCTAGATAATAAGCTATTACTTGAACAGATAAATCAGAAGAAAAGCTATTGTACTTCTAAGCTAATACTAGTTATTATTAAAAGATTATGAGCAGACACATCATCACATTTTGAACAATGCTGAATGGTGAGACAATTCTTATATTCACAGCATAGTCATGGTTAACGCAGCTGAGACAAAAATACCTGAATTCCCTCTTCTACGCTGAGAATAAATTTTGCAAAGTCAGGAGCTTGTGTTTAATGCAAGAATCACCAGCTCCTGTGTGATCTAGAAAGTGTGCCCTTTGGGTCTCACTTAAGCAGAAAACAATTCTAAGCCAAGTAAATACTGCTGGTGGAACAGAATGTCTAATCAGAAAAACAGCAGTTATATTAAAATTAAAACATACCAGAAGAATCTACCCAATTTGATTGTATTTGAGTGGTAAATGTGTCCAAACAAATCATTTATACTTTCTTTCTTCAATAACATGGAGAACACTAAAGTGTCTTGTTTAGATACATTGGAAAAGCTATAACTTTCGTAGTATTAACATGAATTTATTACTTATTACATGCAACTCATTAATTAGAAATATGCACATATTACAGTAATAATCTGCAAGTTCTACTTTATAGGAAAGATTTTCTCACTTTGAACACCAGGTTGTAAAGCTCAAATTCTTTCCAAATTTTACCTCTATGCAGAACTTCAATGCTTGACTTCAAATAGGCAAAAAAGAGATTTGAAAGATTAGTTTCACAAAACATGACATCTGATTTCTGCCTAGTTTTTCCATTGGATAGCATTCATAAGTAAGCCACTTAATTTAACTAGCTACCACTGATACAATGCTTTGAGATCCTTAAATGCAAAATGCCATAAAAAAGTAAAGCTAATCACACATCCATGTATCTCAAGAAATAATTAAAGTAATATATGGAAGAGTTGCACCCTAAAAAAACTGCTACATAGACATTATCTGCAGCAATAAAATCCTGCTTTTTTCCATAAAGAAGTTGAGCTCAACATCTGGATCATTCTTACAGATGACAGCTGACTGAAGAAGTAATTCTACTTCAAACAGCTTCCTACTGTGCTTTTGCAACATTACTTTGGGGGGAAAAAAAAAAGAAATCCTCCCTTAAGCAGTCAATATGCTTTGTTTTATTGAATTTATCTCTTCACAGGCACATTCTATGCAGTTTAGGAATAAGAAAAGGTTTTACAGTCTGCTCAAGTATACTTAGGAATTTCTACCCACTTCATAGTCATTGCTGTAAGCATAAACATAGGAAGCATATAGAAGCATAAATATAGGAAGAAAGGAGAAACGAAATGGGTATGGATCTAAAAGAATCCCATTAGAAATAATGAAATTAGATTATTGATAGTCCTCAAACCTCAATTTAATTTATATTCAATAAGACATTCATCTATAGTAGTTAATGGCAAATTAAGGAATACATACCAAACCCATGATAATAGTTTTTCCATTGCCATGTGTTGGGAATCAATTATTATTTAATATAAAATAATTGTTCTAGTGAACACTGTTTTTTTATTGGGTTATAGGTTAATAATATTTAAATATCAATTACATGAATTAATCTTTTCCCCAGCATTTTACTGATTCTGGATAACTCTAATTTCAACTAATTCCTTTAGAATCTACCCAGAAACAAGAATTTATTTATTACTTCTTGCTTCCACTGTTTGATGATCAATGAACTGTAGATAATGACTTTATTTAGGGGTGCTACTTTGAAAGGATTTATACATCCTGTGAGATTTCTCGTTTAAAGAATGCATCAATTATGCTTATTTAGCTTACCTATGCTTACCTCTTTCTCTCATGCCTTTTCTAATGTCAGTCCTACACTATGTCTGCGTGATACACATTCTCCAGATATAAACAGATTAGAACTTTATATTTCTACTATTTACCTCCCCCCCACACTTACATTTAATGTATCAATTGATAATGTTAAGCTATAATTTTCTTCCAATAAAGAAGATACATGAGGGAATGTGCACGAAGAACCTGAAGTTCTAAGTTGGTTCATTGCTACTAAAACCACTTTGCAAATATCACAGATTAGAGGGAAACCAAAATAGGCAAACAAAAGACACAAACTATTTCACGTTCCTCTATGTGTCCTATGTAAATGGCAAATCCTCCATTTCCATAATAGGTGCAGTGGGTAACTAGTTCTCATTATAAAGAGCATGCAATGCTAGACAGCCTTTTGGTACATCTCTAGATGATTGTAATTGTTGTATCTTTAAGTTTTCACAACTCTAAGACAAAATGCATGGTTAAAAAAAAAAAGATGACCAAATTGTTAGGTTCAACTAAATTGCTAATCCATTCAAAAGATACTACTTTGAATACTCCCCTCAAAGTTTTATCAAAATAAAACCAAACTAAATTAAGTCCCACAAATATCAAGTGTTTGGAAACAGGAATACTGTAATGATTAAAAACACTGCTTCAAAATTTTATTCTTTTTCTAGATTGGAAAAAAAAATTGTTGATTGTGGCCATGCTTGAAAACAAGGGTGCCAGACATCTACTGAACTCTGGAAGTGTACTTCCTTCTCATTTCATTTGAGCATCCAGTTCAAAGTCTCAGATCTTCTGGAGCTCAGCAATGTATTTCAGCTCATCCAGGCGACTGCTCCATGCCATTAGTGAAGATATTCTCTCTGAAGGCACTGCTATTTCCACTCCACCAATGGAATCAGTAGAACTATAGATTAACTTTTAAATTATGCAGTCTTCAAAAATTTTTCAAAGAGTAGGTTTCAAGCTTTCTGCTTTATAGACAAGTACAACTGCTTCACATCAACTCTTCAGCTCACAACTCATCACAAACAGAACTGAAGAAGTCACAATCAGCGTGGGAATTCTAGCTAAACTGATCTACTACGATCACATCCAATATTAAAATATTTTTAAATTTTCTTTAAGAGTTATAATAGGAAAACATAAAACATCATGTAAGTGGTTCCAGGAAAAAAAACTAATAAAGAAAATCGCTTCGTTCTTATTCTGAGTGGCTAGAAGTACATAGTTTATCATGGTAGAATTTTAAAATAGGAAGGACAAAGAAAAAATATGTAAGCACTATGGAAAGACAGAAGCATAACATGGCAGATACATTAGCACTTATCTAAGAGAGTTCCAGCAAACCTTCTTCACAGTTCATTATTTAGGCTATTTGGTAGGTTTCACGCTGCTCAGCATGGTTTAAAAATAAAGTCTGGATGTGGATAAAGGTTTAATTAATACATTTCCTCTGGCTACCGAGGCAAACAGGATGCTTCACATAACACGATTACAGAATTTTCATGGATCTGATTGTTTCAGTATACAATTATGCATAATGTTAACTTCTTAAAAGGTCAAGATCCTTAAGGGATTCTACTAGAAGGTGAAGGAATCCTTACTTTAAAGAAATCTTAACAAAAAAGAAAAGAGACGAGCTCTGTTTAAAGAGCAAAATTATCCTTCCTGACATGAAGCGAGATCAAGACCAAGCTTTATCATCTTACTCTACATATATGCAAATTTTAAGATGTCTATCATAAAATTAAGTTGTCACTGACATCAGAGGCCTCCTTCACTGTCAACAATATGAGAGTGTCTCAGTTCAGGCGATTTTAGTTTTCTGCTCCAGAAAAAGTCTAGGATCTTAATGTCTTTAAGAAGTTTATTCATCTGTCTTACTTGAAAATGAGCAAAGGATTCAAAGTTTATTAAGTAGGACATGAAAGACAGGACAGGCAGAAAACTTTGCCCAAACTTCACTTTTTCAGCAATCCGGAGTACAAAAGAACAGGCCATGTTCTGCTGCATCCAGGTGAACAAGTCAGGCCATGCAGCACAGCAGCCAGAGACAAATAGGATCAATTCTGAAAATCCCCCAAATCCACATAATGTGGAACTTGAGCCAGTACAGACCATTAGGAAGACCTGAATATCACAATACAGTGCCCAACTGATGTGGCAGTACAGCTTCCGAACCAGACCCTTAGCTGTGGACCCAGCCTTGCCAAGTAGCAGCAAAAACTTGTATTCTCACCTCCTGGTCTAGCCTGAAGGAACAATGCCATGTTGATGGAGCTGAAGCTGCCTAGCATACAGGTAGTGTACAGGTCAAAAAAGGGAGAAAGAGACAGTATCTTATAGACAAAAAGATCTTTGTTCCGGAGAATCATCTGTTACTGAGACGAGAAGAATTTTTCTGCCTGGTGCATTTTGGTAAAGGATTCTCAAAACCAGGTAGTAGTATGTGTGACAAGACCTGTTGATGAACGGGATCATTCAATGAAGCTGTCAGTCCTGAGTGTTTAAACAAGACATGAGAAGAAAATAGATTCTAAATGTCACCAAATTTATCACTGCATTTTCTATTAAAAAAACCTGTATAAGAGGATATCTAGCAATGCAGGGAAAGTTTATTATTAAATTCAAAAACATGCAGGAAACCAACAGAAACTTATCCACATTCCCTTAAAATTTTTCTGAATACCTTCTCTGAAGTTTCTAAATATCAAAGAAAAGACATCAGACTGTAGGTGAAGGAAATCTAGAAACCCAGAATAAAGTATTTCTTCACAAGTCTCAGGTACCTACCCAGTTTACTGATGAAAACGGTCACTGACCCTATGTCATGGTTTTGTGATTTTCGGTTATTGGTATTCCACATCATAACATCATGTAGTGGATGTACCTAGTTCTCAGAAGAGAAGGACTACTACAGTCCCCACAGTACTTTGCTCCTCTGTTACCATTTTCCAGCCGGAGGGAAAAGATAAAAGCTCACAGTATAAAAACTTGCAGATCACGAGACCTCGTCCCTTTTTCCGCCGTCTCTCGTCTTGGCAGCACCTCGCTCTCCAGCCGTCTTATCGTCGATAGTAGAGTAAGGCCTACCTTGATTTTGGGACATTCTCTCTCTGTATTGGATTTATCAGCTTAAATTGTAATTATATTGTATTATAGTGTATTGTTTTGCATTCCGATATTTTATTTAGTAAATTAGTTTGTTTCTCCTCAGATTGTTGCCGCTGTTCTTTGCTCTCAGGGCCATCTCCTTACCCTTTTTCCCCTTTCCCCGGGACGTAGGCCCTTGGGTCCCCCGTCCCCTTCGTCACGGAATCGGGCCTAACGCCCGTAAACCGTTGACACCCTATCTTTGGATTGCCTGTTAAAAGAGATGGACATTAGTATGAGCACTAATTGTATTTGTGAATGTTATCCCTAGAAATGATAAAGGATAACCAAACTACGTACATCAGAGACAGCAACAAGTGATCAAAGGACATGATGTTTAATTACTAATTATTTCATTAAAAGAAACTACCACACAAACTTACAGCTATTTAATTTTACATGGCAGTTGAGACTTTTACACGACAGATGAAATTAACTTGTAACTTCAAAGATATGTATAAATAACACTTAAGATTGCTAACCCAACATTTTTTCACCTTCAGTCAAGTACCAGAACTGGCAGTGGTTTCACGTTTTCTATGGTACGAAGATGCATCCATTCACTTCTAAATTTACAATGGCACCAACCTACAATGTTAAAATTCAGAGATGAATTTAATTTTAGTTTATGAAAGTTTCAACTAGATTTTGGTTTCATCCTGTTCTTATCATGGGCTGACCATAGAGCCCATGGATCTGGAAAAAACACACACATTTAAAGGTTTTCAGACTTGCATTTATGATCAGGGTCATCTCTGAATGCAGTTGACTCAGCCTGCAGACACCTTCTTTATTAGCATCTGTTCTGTTTGGATGCCTCTGCTTTAGCTCTTGGAATGGTGGTCTTCAAATTTTGCCTGTTCATCCTCACTGCCTCCTTTTTCTACTCACCCTTTCTGTTTCTTTCAGCGATGTTCCTTCTTTCAGGTAAGGTTATTTAGTTAATTTGTTTTTTTCTCTCCAGAGAGTAAACCTGTACTGGATGTGACCTGAGTCCATCTATGGCAACGTCCTAATATCAGCATGGCCAGAAGCTTCCAGAAAAACTTTCAGATGCTTCTTTTTGAAGTATATGAGGGTCGCTCTGAAAGTAATGCCTCCTATTTTATTATGTTGACGTGCAACATCCAAGGTGAATGTTGATGGTATGGCAGTAGAGATTGAACCCTCCCACCAATACTCTGTTATATTTTGTTGCCATGTGACAGATAGCAGCAGAGGGACAGTTTGGCAAAATGGCATCTGACATAGAAGTGCGGATAAAGCAAAGGTTTGTTATTTAATTCCCTCATGTGGAAAAAAAATGGCATTCATCAGTGCTTGCTGAATACTTTCAGAGACCATACAGCGGATGAGAGCACAGTGTGGTGGTGGGGGGTGCATTTCAGCAGCGGCAACAGTGACAGTGGGTCACCTCTGATGACGCAGATTTTCACAAGCATGGCATGCAGGCTCTTGCTCATTGCTGGTGAAAATGTGTACCTAATGGTGATGACTGCATTGAAAAATAGTATCTTGTAGCTGAGAATTTGCTCTGTCAAAAAATATTATGCTCTTTGTATCTGTTGCAATTTCCATGGAAATCAATAGGAGGTATTACATTCAGAGCAATCTACATAGCTATACAAGACTGTCTGCTATAGATGAGCCTTCCTAATATCTGAGAGGCTAAAAAAAAAAAAAGTATAAATCCTACAAAATTTTCAAGTGGGACAGCCCTTACTGCTAAGGATCTCAACCCTTTCTTATGCATCAAAGAGAGAGATTTAACTTATTTAAATTTCAGTTGATTCTTACTTCTGCGTCACATAAATAAAATATTTATTTTTACTCAGATTAATTCCCTCCATTCAATTGTTTTCCCTGGTATTTGGCTCAGCAGTAAACAACTTTTTCTAGAATAATATACCACATCCTCATAAAAAAAAAAGTTACCCATTCAAAGGGATTCAATGTCACAAATCAAATATCAGTCCTCATCTGAAATGAACGTACAGTTACAAAATTGCTTTCAACTTTAGTGGTTGCATGTTCTTGTTACACCTTGCTCCAGAGGAAAACAATACATAAGTAATAAATTTTAAAACTAGCAGTGCTAAATAACTACTGTTTAATCAAGTTTATCCAAGATCAGTTAGGTACTGTGAAAAGTAAGCCTTATTCTCCCTGGGAAAAAGATGCTAAACATATCTCTCTCATATATATATTTATATTTGAAGGTATTAGGTCTCTTGTTTTACATGTTGTCCAGTGTGTGTATATACATGCATGCCTAAGAATATTACTATTAAAAGCTTATATGTATGACCTGTGGATGCATTAACGCCATCAAAAAGGTTAAAAACATTTAAAAAGTGACACTGACTAGTTTTCCCCTCTCAGCTGTTCTAATTGGCTTTGTCAATTGCATCCAGCATCACTGCAGAGAGCATCTCCTCATTACTGAGCAGAGCCACTCCAACTGTTCTTTCACTTCTATTATTGCTTTCCTCCTTTGATAGATTTTAGGTCAGAAGTAGACATTTTTGTGCACGCAGCACAACACTGCAAAATTTCTTTCAAAGACCAAATCCCCAGCTGACCATGCAGAGGTAGCTGCAATCCCAAGGAGATGAAAGTCAACATGAAGTGCTATTCCTCTGCTGGCAAGATAAAAAGTAGAGTGGAGCATGACCTGTTCTGTGGTTGTGTTTGCTTCGTTCTCTCACTCTGAATTATGCCAAGTTTCATTTGTTTTCTGTTTTTCTTTAAATGAAATTTTCTTCTGGATGCTGCCATGAAAAAATCTGGAGCCACATTAGGCTTTAGGAATATTTGTTCTCCTTGGGGAGGGAGTAAGGGAAGAAAATTTCCCCTTAAGATCACACCCCACATACATCAACGCATGCACATCCTGCTCAATCAGAAACACTTCAAAAAAGGACTTAACACCTGAAAAATAGATCTTCAAGGTAAATTAACCATCTGAACCCTAATCATGGCCTTCCCTGTTGGCTGCACGGGTAGGTTATACCAACAGAGTCACATTCAGGAATAGGCAGCAGGATGCTCTGACCATGGCAGCAGAAAAGCCAGGTCAGCAGTGGAGATCTTGTGAAGAGAGCCTGTTCCAGCTCGGCCCATACATAACCCCAGAGCTGGCAGCTGGGGCTGCCCACAGGCGGCACAGAAGCTGATCCACCAGTCAGGAGAAAGGAATAACATCAAAATAGCTACTCAACCTTGCAGGAAGAGCAAGATTGATGGTCCATGGCTATCTAACTACAAAGCAATCAGGAGATGGCAGGTTTAGCTTTCCGCACAGCTCTGAGAGGCTTAGCTGTGTGTACAGCAAATGATGCTCCCTGCTGAGCACAGACTCAAAACGCTTTCCATTCCTAGTGCTCATTTTAGAGGAAGTTATTTATGGTAAAACCCTCTTTTTCCCCTCACTTTTAAGAATTTTATGCTTTTATGAAAAAGTACTATAAACATAAGATACTGCCCCTTAAATGATACAGTATGATTTATCTAGCCACCTCGCCTCTTATTTCTTACCTAGCTATTTCTTTAATAGCAGTTATCTGACATTGCTTTACTTTAAAAGAGAGACAAAGAGAGTGAACCAGTCCCACTGCTGTTATTTCACGTCTTCAACCTCTCATCCTAGAGCCAGTGCCCATGCATCTGATCATGAGTGTACTGCAAGTATGGACACCACCCACTGCCACCAATCAGCACGTGTTCCCCTCAAAATAAAACAAATGGAAAAGAGTAGCCCAACAGCCCAGCACATTCCCAGACATGGACTTGGGCTGCTGGAGGATAGCTCTGGATGAAGCAGAGGAGGAACAATTACAGAGTGGCTAAGGTGGTAATTTTCCTGCTGTACCATTGGGTTAGGAAAGAAGAAACTTCTGCTTAAGATCACACAGAAATGCTCTTTAATGGGTTAAAGGAAAATAGGCTTCAAATTATATATTGTTCTCATTTAGAAAATGATTTTTCCGCATATATGCCTTCAGCATGAGATAGCTGAGCTGCCAGAGCTCAGTATCTGTTCAGCAAGGTAGCCTAGTCCATGCAGAGCACAACAACATATGGCTTGAGCTGCCAGGAACCAAACGGCTTTCTTAGAATAGCTGACTCCCCAGCTCTCTTCTGCTTCTTTATTTCTTGCAGGAAGCATTAATGCTCCACTCCCAGGCCTTTGAGCATTTGTTCGCTGCTCCTTCAAACTGCAATTTGACTCTGATGAAACATGAATTCAACCAATCATGATTTGCCAGGTATTATATTTTGTCTAGGAAATGAAGGGAAAGGACTGGGAACTGTGTTTTATATAGTGTCTAACATTCAGCAATACAAGTCTGCAGAGGAATACAGAGCTTGTCAACAGCAGTGATCATACTGCGCAGATCATACAGTAACCACAGTGCAGGGATTGCCCCTTTATCTCATGAAATTGTTTCCCAAATCATACATGCTGCAAGAGCAACAGACCTTAGCTTTCAAAAGGGAGACATAAGGAATACTGACTTATAATTTCAATTAAAGATACAACTTTGCTTTGAAAGATATTTATTAAACTAGCCAGGCCCTAGGGACTGGCTAAAAGTGAACTGCAAACCTCTTTTCTCTCCTTAAAGAACATACATGTAAGTCAGAAAAGGAATTTCTCAGGAAAATATCAGGATGGATATCAGGGGTGAAAAAAAAATGTAAACAAAAAATCTCTACTTCTGTAGAGTAGGTGATCTCTTACAAAGGCATGTACTTAGGGTTTTAGAGTCCTGTTTTCAGTGTTCTGCATTTATAGGCATAGCTGACAGCAACTTCGAGATGCAGGATATGCATGAAAACAGGTGAAACCTCTTATCCTGAACAGCAGTGGGGGCTCAAGAACTGTGACACTAGTATGATCTCACTCTGATTCAGTCACTGCAAAAACAGTGACAAAGACTGACATTTGAAAAATTCCAAGGATGAAATTCCGCACGGATTTAAAAAAAAAATGAAGACACAGTATTGCTATATATAGATAACAGATTTGCTGCTCGTATTTGAGATCATATGTCATTTGTTAAGGGTGTTAACTTTTGCCAGGGAGAGACACAGTCTTAGGAACTGCATCTTTAAGTGCCTTAGATTCCCAGGCACACAGAAGTAGGGATAGGGTTATTGTAGAAACAAATGGTTATTAAATAGAGCTTGCTGTAGATGGAGACTTAAAAAAAAAAAAGTGAATGCACTTGAATGCATCTGTGCTCCTGCTGGGAATCAAAGACAGAGCTGCAAATAGATTCTAGGCATCTTGCCTCTCCATTACCAGCTCTAAAGCCAGTCTCATTCATTCTTAACCAAACATGCTGCTTGAAAGTCTTGTGCTTCAGTGAGTCCAACATTCACTTCTTCCCAAACTATGTCAGACTGTGGAATTGCAGTTATTTTATTATGAGAGAACGTGCTCCCTGTGGGTGAAAAGGCCAGCTGCTGATTCCATTAGTTATGCAGCTGGCTCCAAAGGACCCACTGATATGAGCTACAGACTGGCTTTTACTCATTTGCTGTGTATTTCTTTTTCTTTAAGCTAGCCACCAAACTGCAGGATTTGAGATGCTTGCTGGAAAGAGCCAAATCCGTTACCACTGAGGCATATACTTGCTATAAAAACTAAAATTACAGTCTTCATGTTTAAACATCTGGTCACAGCCCAGGAGGGATGTATCCCTGCTGGCCATGAAAAAGTAAATCTTAAATAAGTATAAGTTAATTGCCTGTAGTAATATGGAATCTTTGTAATCATTTATGTTCAAGCATATGAGTGGGTATTCATTAAGCTGTATTTTCAGGCATTTACAAAGATTATTTAACACATATGTTACCAAACTGAATAGCTGCAAATTGGAGAATGCGTCCTGTACACTGGCACTGTGATTTTATTCCATTCAGTGCCACTGAAGCAAGTGACTAGATAATATATTCACAGATCAAAACAACAAGAGGAGGAGATGCAGTTTGAGCATCTTTGCATGTCTCTGTCCAAGCAGATACTGAGTGCATATTCTGTACCTAACCATGCCTAATACTTTGCTACCTTCCTCTTTTCCAGCACACAAGGCACACTGGGGTTTAGAATCTGAACAGTCCACTTATCCCACCTTCCAGAAATTTTAGTATATAGTATATATCTTCAGGGAAAAAGGAAGAAAAACAAAAAATGCTTCTGGACTATTTTCAAATTTCTTTCCTTCTTGTAACCCCTTAGTCCCTGGACACCTTATTCCATGCTGTCATTTGCAGAAAGTTCTTTCCAGGAAGGTTGCAGGGAGTAAACACCAGCAGTGCATTCAACTGAAAGGCTGCAGGGAAAGCAGTGATAAAGATCTCTTCATATTTTTGAGTGTGGGATACCAGAACAGTTTGTTTCTGATGGTTTTATTTACCACTCCATCATTGACCAACATAATATTAACTACTGGCCCTTCACAAGTTTCCAGTTCCAACAACAGTGGAATCAAACCACCCTGTCACCGTACTTACTGTTGAAGCAGAAATATTTCTAGGCATCACTGGAAAATATTTTACAAACTCTGTCATATCTCTATAAGAAGATGTGCACTCAGCCACAGATCAAACCTTGGAAATAACTAATTCAATTCTGAATTGCTCAGAATATTTAATATACCTCTCTAAATAAGAGATGGCTGCAGAAAGATAAGAACTTTGAAGTGTGACCGTGTGTCATGGATGGAAACTACAATTCACTCATAACAGAGAAACAGGAATATATTTAGTGATACAATATAGTGATTTAACAAAGTTTAACTGTAAACAAGACAGTGAATTGACAAGACTTGAGATAGCAAGATATATTTCATAACAACATAGAGGGCAGGGTTAAACACACTCATCCAAGACGCCCTCCCACAGAGTCATGGGGACCCTTTTGTTTTCTGACTTCTTGGAACCACAGAGGTTAGGAGACTAGATGGGGCTGAATTCAGTTCTAGTCCCAGACATGGTCGGTGGTTTACATCTAGAATTATACATGTGCAATCAACTTCGAATGTAAACTGTAGCAAAGCTAACAAAACTTAAACTTTATTTGTCACTGATCCAGAATCTGTATCAGTAAGGCATCTTAACATCAAAATTAAAACCTTGAGAGCAGCCCTGCGGAGAGGGACTTGGGCGTCCTGGGGGATGAGAAGCTGGACATGAGCCAGCAGTGTGCGCTGGCAGCCAGAAAGGCCAACTATGTTCTGGCACTCTTTTAGAGGAGTGGCCAGCAGGGAGAGGGAGATGGTGGTCCCCCTCTGCTCCGCTCTTGTGAGGCCCCATCTGGAGTACAGTGTTCAGGCCTGGGGCCCCCAGCACAAGAAAGATGCAGAGCTATTGGAATGAGTGCAGAGGAAGGCCAAGATGATCAGAGGGCTGGAGCACCTCTCCTATGAAAAAAGTTTGAGGGAACTGGGCTTGTTTAGTTTGGAGAAGAGAATGCTCTGGGGAGACCTCACTGTGGCCTTCCAATACTCTAAGGGAATGTATAATCAGGAGGGGGAACAATTGTTTACAAAGGAAGTTTTTCAGTCAGAGGGTGGTGACACACTGGAACAGGTTGCCCAAGGAGGTTGTGGATGCCCTGTCCCTGGAGGCCAGGGCGACATGGCTCTGGGCAGCCTGCTGTAGTGGTTGGAAACCCTGCACTCAGCAGGGGGGTTGAAACTAGGTGATCTTTGAGGTCCTTTTCAACCCAGGCCATTCTATGAAGATGTAAGGGATCCCTGCAGTAGGCACAACCTCAAGAGACATCCCTACTCAAGATGAGATCGCATCCTACAGCCAGTAGCTACATAAAAGAGCTCAAGGGATCTTGAGCTGCTCACTGATAATAGAGTAAGACCATTCACTCACATTTATAGCTTTTGGCAAAAGTTCAATTGCCCTTAGTTGTTCAACCAGGTGTCTGCTATCAAAACTGTGTTTTGAAAGAATTAACAGATTTGCAGTCACTATCTGTCTTATCAACGCCTCAAGTATAATCAGCACTGTGCTCATTATCTGCTTGAGCAAGGCCTTGTGTGTAATGCTAGGCTGAAGGAGAAAGCTGGGAAAGGGCACATCATCATTTCATAAGCTCAAGATATGGGACAAAACAGGAGGTGATTTCTAATCGGAGATGTCTTCCTAGTAGTTCACTCTCTTTCTCTGGAGTACTATAGGTTGAATGCTTCCTGATATTTTCAGTAAGGTTTGCAAAAAAGAAAGTAATGTTTCATATAATAAGTCCTAAACATAATACATCTCCGAGGTGATCAACTCTAGCAGAGACGCGTTCTGCAGTGGAAAGAGATACACAGGGATAGTTCCTGAGCCATGGAGACCCGAAGTGGGGGGGAGCATAGGCCTGCCAGGGGCTGGTAGCTCTGTTTCTGATACAACATGTGCAAGGCCAAGAGTAACTGCAGCCATTCCCAACACACATAAAAGGCAGCCATAGGGAGTGCAAGATACCAGGACTGTGGCGCAGCAGCTTGTGTGTGGGAGGGTGCTGAAGCTTTGCCAGCTTAACAAGGAGCGTTATATCCCCCTGGCAGAGGGCCACAGACTCTGTGAGCTCTGTACCCACCACAACTGACTCAGTTTCCCAGACAGAGTTCCAATTGAAACACTCTGCTACTAAAGAGTCAGGCTGCAGGGTGTGCCCTGGAGGATGGCTGCAGAGAGCATGCCTGTGGGATGTGAAGCCAGGTGGAGGAACTCCTTCACTTAGTGACAGACTCTAGGAGGAGATGATTAAATTGAGGAGTATCAGGGAAATACACTACTGGAATTACAAACTAACCCCTCTGAGACAGGCCCAACAGGTAGATATGACACACGTTGTGGGGGATTTCTTATCTTCTCTCCACCTGGCAGAACACAGAGACCTAAAGGATAAGGGGCAGTGGTGACAAGTTCCTGTCTGGTGCAGTAGTTGCATGTCCCCAGTTACTACCCCACCTTCCTAGATGCCCTTGCATAATAGGTATGAGGCTCTGCAAGTGGAACTAAACAATACTTAGGATGATGGTTCATCTAGCTTGGAGGTGTGGCTGAGGATAAGTCAGCCCACACACAACAACGAAAAAAAGCATCCACAAATTAAAAAAGATGAGTCATTGTCATAGGAGACTCCCTTCTAGAGGGAACAGAAAGTCCAGTATGCAAACTGGCTGTCTGCTGCCTCCCTGGGGCCTGGTTTAGAGGTGTGAAGAGATAGCTTCCTTCCCATGTACAGCCCTCAGAGCATTATCCATTACTGATTTTTCAGGTAAGCAGCAATGAATTTCCAACAAGAAGTTCTAGGACAGTCAAGAGAGATTTCAGGGCCTTGGAACAACTGGTAAAGGCATTAGGAATGTAAGTACTGTTTTCCTCTCTCTCTCCAGTCATAGGGAATGGTGAGAGGAAAAAAAGGAAGAGCCAGAAGATCAACAGCTTTGTGCCACCTGCAGAAGTTCGAGCGTTTTGATCACGGATTGTTTTACACGGCACCAGGCCTGCTGGCAATAGGCAGGGTACATCTTTCTCAAAGAGGGAAAAGAATTTTTGCACAGGAGTTAGCAGGGCTCACTGAAAGACCTTTAAACTATTTGAAAGAGGGAAAAGGATAAAACCAGGAGTGCTAGAGACAAGCCTGTTTGTAGTAAAACAATGTTTGTGAGAGGGTGTGTTAATAAGGTCCTTAGGTCTGCCATCCCGCTGGAGGCAGGGGATGGAGAGCCATTCAACAGCAGAGACAAAAGACTGATGGGCTAGAAATCATAAAAGTGCCTGAAAATGGTCACATAGGAATTAGGGCTTCTGCCCCGACAAAAGCAACAAGATCACTAGCTAAAATGAAGTGCATCTGCACCACTGCATGCAGTATGAATGACAAACAGGAAGAACTGTAAGCCATCCTGCAGCAGAAAAAACTGTGATATAATTACCATCACAGAAATACAGTGGGATGACTCACATGACTGGAATGCCACAATGGATGGCTATAAAATCTGCAGAAAGGACACTCTAGGAAGGAGAGGCAGTGGGGTAGCACTGTATGGTAGGGACTGTTTTGACTGTCTTGAGATTAACAATAGTGACAATAGCGTTGAGTTTTTATGGGGAAAAGGGGTATTATTTCTAGTGGGTACTTATGTAACAGCCACCTAAAAATTATTTAAAATGTATGAAGTAAGCATTAGGGAAATATTGTTTATGTTCTATAATCCTTTAAGATAACTCACTAGCGAGTGACAAGGACCTGACTATAGAAATCACAGGTCCTTCACAGAACTTCAAGAAGCTCTTCTTTATGAACATAGCTTGTGAACTATCATTTTCTCAAAGACAATAGACTATATCTTCCCATATAAGGCAGCAGAGATGTAAAAGAATCTGGCATGGGCTTTCACTATCAGAGGATAGCTTGCTCTGTAACAATTTTACCTATTTCAGGATCCTGTTACCCTTGCTGTCCTTACGTGATTGTGGAGCAAGGGAAGGCAATGATATTGCCTCCTACCAGGACACGAGCATAATCATAAGGGTATTCATCAAGATATAATTCAGAAGACAATACAAGAATAAATGGCTTACCCTTTCCAAAGGTTGGTGAAGTCTCCAGAAAGGGCAAAACTTTGAATAGAGATCCTGCTCCCTTGGCTACTAACCCTTAAATGAGAGTAAGGAGGGGTGAACCATAGGTCCACCCCTTCTGGTCACCCAGGTGCATTGCTTGCACCTGTGTGCCCTGGGTTAGCCACACCTTCTCACCTAGTACTCAATCACTAGTTCAGGTTGTGACCTAGCAACTCCTGTATGCTGATCCAGCCCTCTGTCATGATTTACAGGAGGCACACCTTAAAAGAATGCTTTACCATTCTCCCAGAGGTCTTGAGCTAAATCTGCTTCAACCAGGGAATCAAGGGAACTCCCAGAGAATTACTTGATGCACACTTCTGTTCTGCTGGTCCTCAAGGTATCAGGCACAATGTCCCATCTGAGTCGCCAAATAGTATAAATACTGAAATTCAGAATTTGAGATTAAATATCTATCTATCTATCCAATTAGAGCTAATAAGGCAATCTACTTTTAAATTTAAGGAGTAATGCAATAGCTTGAAAAAACTGCTTTAAAAACAGATTTCTACTGTGTTACAATATTTCAGTTTCCCATACAGACAGATACTTTGCCCCCTCCAATTTATCTAAGAATATGAAAAATTAATTGTTTCTAGCCCATCAATCCATGCCTGGAAAACAAATCATACAAAGGTAATGAAACAAACAGAAGATAATCAGGCATGTTTTCCATATCTGCACAGTTTTAACAAGGCTAGCATGAAAATCTCTGACCACCCTAAACAGCTGAACTAAGTGACCAGGCTGCATAAGTCTAACCAGGTAAGAAAGCAAGAATTGAATGCAATAGGTCTTCTGATATGCTTCATGTAGTGAAAAAAGAAACCAGTGAACCAAAGTACATTTAGGTGTCTCAAATTAAATATTGAAATACATATTTTGACAATTGCATAATAAGACCCATTTTTTTTCCCAGAACTGCTGCTACTATTGCTGGGAATAATTGGGAGTATCTGAAATCTCCATTCAATTTTGTGTAAGCTGCAGATACTTAAAATTCATATTTAATATCTTCAGCTTCTAATTACAGAGTAAAATTACTAATTTAAACACCTGAGTCTGAGATTTTTGGCTTGAGAGTGTAGATGCACTTGAACTTCTGACTGCTCCTTCCACTTCAGTGGCTCATAAAGCTACTTTGTCTGAATGTGTCTGAGGTCAGTACCCAACTGAAGCATTAACAAATTGCAGGATGGGCAATAAGAGCAGACATAGCTTCTTTTCTGAGCTGTATCCAAATGACTTTTTCTATTTTCTGTCTGAAAGTTGTCAGCAGTGTTCCATGAAGCAGCATAAGTCCAGCAGCTTTTCTATAAATCAATACTGACTATTTTAAGTCTTTTAAGATCTCATACAATATAAGCTGAATTTTCTGAATGCTTCTGTACACAGTATTTTATGATGTGGTCCCTTAGAGGACATTTCTGAAATCCCTAGTTCTCAGCAAATCAATTCCATGATATCTATGTGATTTAAAGGTAACATACTGAGAAGATGTGGGACACAAAAAAATACACTTAATTATAGTATTTAGAAGAAATTTAATGCATACAGAATGATTAGCAGTCAAAAGAAAGCTTAAGGATTTTCACTTGAGCTATAAAAGGACTTATATGTTCTTGCAGTATTACAAAAAGCAGCTGAAGCCTGCCAACCAGACAATAGAGCAAAACCTAGTGCATGCTAAATAACAAAGACTCCTGGTGTGAAAGGACTGTATTAAATGCAAGAATACTTATTATACAGGTATATTTTCTTCCAGAACAATAAAAAACATTGCTACACTGTTCTTGGGATTGGAATAAAACCCAGACCTGCCAGGAAAAGATCTGCCAGTTCCCCAAGGAGAACTTCTTTTTTTTTTTGTAGAGTAATTTTCAGTGATCAGAAACTTTCCCACTGCTGGAAAGGAACAGGGGAAGGAAAACTTGGCATGTTTCTTTTCTTTGTATCACTGCTCTTTACACAGTCTCTTATAACCCACAAATTTAATACATTCATTAAATCCACTCACCTATAGAGTGCCTTTAGGCAGCAGCAGGGGGATATTTTTTAACTTGTGATAACACATCAAAAATACATGTCAAGCTTTATAACGATTCAGCTCTCACAAGTACCTGCCCATTAAAAGATTCTGTGCCAAATGAAGCTATTTTTCTCAAATGAGGCTCTCTATTATTCAAGTCAATTTTTTCAAGCCTTCTTGAAGTAGTGAAGTACACACTACCTGTCTTTTTTTTTTTTTTTTTTCCCCTGTTTTCCACAAACTTGGCTGTCAGGAGGTTCTTAGCTGCTGCTGCAGGCACTTACCATTATTTTTGCATGCTTGTATGTCCACATGCTTGGATTGGCCTGGAGAAGAGCTGGATCTAAGATTCAAGACTTCTTCAGCAGATAAACACACTACATGTCTATGGTACTTTTGCATTGGAGACAATAATGCAGCAAAGCATCCTGCACTGGGAAGGAAATTACTGCAGCACTGACTAGGTCTTTCCAGTCTCCAACAACTATATAAGAGGAGCACAATGAATCTGAAATAGCTCAGTCAACACTGTAGTAGTTACTTTTCTTTTTCTTTTTTCCCCGAAGGCAAATGCTAGTATTGCTGGTGGTTAGGCTGAATCCCAAAGGAGCATCTCTGAAGAGAATTTTGACTGGATCCAGTTTGCTGCAATATTTAACTTACTTGAAACGAAAGCAAAGGCAGAATACTTAACTGCAGAAGAAAAGCTGCAGCCATTGAGTAAGGAAGTCGTAGCTATATTGTTTTTTTTTGTAATCCCCATCAATAAGCACTTCTGGCCATAATATGCCTCTGTAGTTACTGTATTTTTTTGCTTTACTGTGCCCAGTGAAATTCCAACCAAATGCAAAGTATCGTTTTTAGGGAGCTACGAACAGGGAGATCAAATGGCAAGTACAAATAAAGGAAAATTCTATAGCGTCATGCCTTTAAAAATTAAAGTATCTGTTTTCTCCTTTTCCTGGGGGGGTAACAACCACAAAAATAGTGTGATTTCTGGAAAAAATTTGTTCAAGGGAACATCTAGAAGTTGAAATGCTGTACATGTTCATGAGTATGTAATGATCCTTCTTCCAGAGGACCTGAGAATGAATCCTGAAGCTACAACACTTTACACAAAGCACATACCGTGTTTTTTTTTTTTCCAGCCTTTTTCTGCCTCTTATATTACCGGTAGCTGCAGGCAAGGTTTGTTTTCCCTCATTCATTTGCTTCAGTTGTGCCGCATGTCATGGTTAGCTTCTATAATGAAGTATTTGCAGATGAGGTTGTAAAAATCATTAGCCACGGTCGGCAGATGCTAGGTACTGCTAGGATGCTGTTCCAATAACTTCTTTCTTTTAATTAAAATTCTAAATAAATCATGAGGTTTTGCAAACACAAGCCTACAGTACTTGCATAAGATGAAAGCTGTGCTAACTGCTGGCATTCTTCATGCAGCTCTTTAGCCTCCTATTTTTTCCATGTTCTGTTTTGTTGTGTTTTTTTTTCCTTAGCCTTCATACAAAATTCCCGTATGCACTTCTTCAATGCTTAAAAATCATTATTTCTGAAGATCAATACAAAGAAACCATCTGTCGCTCTTCCTGGTGCACAAACAGATTTACTCGTTTTTTTTCTTTTTTGTTTTGCTTTTTTTTTTTTCATAATGAACCCAACTAAAACTCCATGTGAAAACTAAACAAAAAATCCTGCATTTAGTTGCCTATTTGTTTTCCATGAAATTCTTACAAAAAGAGAGATATGGCATCATTAAATATGCACAGCAGAAGAATATTTATTTGCCATAAAGCATGAATAAATTTAATATTTTACTCCTTGTTTCTATGGGAACAAGTTCTATTGAATAAACAGTCTTTGAATACTATTTTATTTCTAATTATATTAATTATAATTATGTATGTCATATTAAAATAATTTAGATTGTAATGAGAATGTTTAATACTAGTGCTATCTTAAAGAATAAAAAAGCCAGTTGAGTTTAAAGGAATTTATGCTGCCTGTAGTTTTTTTTTCCCATGATACAAATGCTAATTATTGAATGTTTGAGTGTGAAATCTTAATAGGGTGATGTTTTACAATGATATTAATAAAAGATAAAAATAATCACTTTGAAAATGTCAAAAGTTGCAGAATAATACTTTTATCAATTCATGTGTCGCATGGAAACTTTTCCTAGTGACAAAATCCTTACATTCTCCTGTTCTTTATGTAGCATTTATCTACCCTTTTCTAGCAGGAGACAAACATTTGAAATCACATTTTTAATGTATATTAAAAGGAGATCACTACTGCAGCTTAATCTGTTGGTTTACCTGCACAGCACAAAGGGAGTCCCTCAAAGAACAGCTGAAATAGAACAATGTGCAGAAATAAGTTCCAAAACCACACTGTGATGGAATAGTAAACTTATTTTAAAATGAATATAGAAGTATTTAACCAAAATTAAATGTAGAAAACCCAATCTAACCAATATAAACAAAACAAAAAGTTAAGGAAGACTTTAACATCATTCTGGAGAAACTAAAACAAATGTAAAAAATACACTGGTTTTTTTTTTTATGTTACACGTGTATTACTGCTGATCATCATTTTGTTGTTGACATCGCATCTGATTACTCAAACAGAAAATATCAGAAGCCAGGTGAGTCTTTTTTTTTAAAAAAAATCACTTGCAGCCTCATTCACTGTTAGACAGGTTCTTGTTAATTCATCTACTGCAATATCGAGAATTCTCCAGTTCCTTTTTGTATTAGAAAGTCACAAATTTGACATACGTTAAAGATTAGATGGTGAGTCAGAAAAAAGATGTAAATTCTTGGTACATTATGCATCAGTTGCATGCAATAAAATTAGGAAAGGGAAATATGAAAATTAAGTAACAAGAACAAAGTATTATGGTTGTACTGAAAACAATTTGTTTAAGCATTCTCATGACTGTATTTGTGACTGACCAGCAAAGTTGCATTCGTGTTCTCCAATGTTGGGACTAATGATCACAGAAATAGCAATTTCCTTTCAGATTTTTAATCTGCCATTGCTCAAATCTCATCAACCTTTTCTAATTGATAATTTATATTAGAAATGTTTTGATAAGTTGGAGAAAGCCATTGCAGAAATTTTCATTTAGCAACTAGACTACCAATGAATTTGAATAATGACTTAAATGGTGTACTAAATGATCAGGAGATATTTCTATTTCTTTCTAAAAGGAAACATTCACTATCACTATTCACTATGAATATTTAAAATGTATATTCTTGAAAATGAAGTATTTTCCAGTTTGCAACATATTGTATGAACATGATGAATCCAGAGAACAAAAAATCCTCACTGTGAGTGTCTTTGTTCTGCTTTATTGTTTCTGGTGATTTGAGATTCAGCCTGAAATGGCAGGTTTTTTTTTTTTTTTTTTTCCCCTAAGTAATGACAGTAATACTTTTCTGATATAGCCCTAGCTTTGAGATAGAGAGGTCATTCTTTCTATTACAGAGGAGAAAGTAGTTCACACAGAGACTAGTCCACATTTTATCCCAAAAATAAGATTTTTGGTGCTATTTCGTAGGCCTAGTACATTTAATGCAAGAAAGTTATTAGATGTTGTATTTTCAGTTTGTTCCAGAACCACGTCATTGAAGAAATTACTGTTTGGAAAATAACTTTGTTCAAGAAAAAATCCTGCAGTAAATCTTAGTGAACAGAAATGATCCTACAAATCAAAGTTTTAGCTTCAGTCAAGTTTGTAACTGAAGAGGACACTCAAAAAGTAGAAAAGGCACTTAAAACATCCATTTCAAAACAATTGAGTGAGGCACTTGTCACCACAGCAGGAAAGAAACAGAAAAGCTCTTAAAGCCACTGCCTGTACAAGTAATTTATTATAGCAATCATCTCCAAAGTTATACAGGAAACAAAATGCAAAGGAAATAACTAATGAGAGTTCATTAATCTAAACTCAAACAGTTACTAATTTATAGGAATAGGGTATGTATTAAAAGTTTCCACAATGCAAACAATATAAAATGAAATGTATCAGGTGTTTTAAAAAGTCAGCCAAAAATAACTGATACAGACACTTTAACTAAGGTGAAAACTTGGGAAAGTACAACTCAGCAAGGCAGAAAATGCATATCCTCAAGAATTCAAAGCATGTACTTCTGTCACTGCTTTGACTGAAACAGTCTCTTAGTCAAGGGACTTACCAACTACCTTGTAATTATTTTAGAAATGCCAGAGGATTCAGAAAATGTTCATTACAATTTTCATCTTCTAAAAGCAAAAGTATTCTTCCTGGTAACAACCATAATTTAAATTTACCTTTTTTGTCTTCTGGTAAAATGTGAACACAATAAATTTATGTGATATTTCAGAAAGGACTACAAGAAAAGCAGCAAGCAATAATAACAATCTCAACAGGAATTCAGTATTGAGAAATACAATGGGACTAAGGAGAAATGGACAATCAATAGATTCAGCGGTCAGATGAAAATCAGGCACGTATTGAGGAAAAAAATATAGGTAACAAAATGATAGGAAGAACTGAAATAAGGAGCAGAGGGTCAGAGTTATCAATGCGTACGGGATAATACATTTATTTCCTAGTAGGTTTTTGTTGGTATGGTACTTAAGTCAGGATATTGAGAAATGGGATGAGAATTCTAGGCTAGTTTTCTAATGGTTTCTAATGCTCTTTTTCTCTTTCATTGCACAAAAATACCTTTGAGGATTCTTGAGAAATGGGACTTTTGCCAGAAGCTTCCAGCAGATTTAATAACCTCAGAAGCACAACAGAAGATTAAGAGCTCATATTCTTTCACGCTTTTGACCAAATAAAGAATTAATACCCAGGTCAATCCAAATGTATAAGTTTGGTGAATTTGTTGAAAAAAAAAAAAAAAAAGAGAACTTACCCTGTTTTATTCTCAGAAATAGAACATTTAATTGATATCTTAGAAAATAAATATACATAGCCTAATGCATGTACTCAGACTGGAAACCATCTGTTTAGTAGCAGAATTGACATCTGAGCCAGTTACCCTTGACTCCCCACAGTCCAGTGAAACAGAATTTCTGTTTCACTGGAAATCCTCAGCTTTGGAGCCAAGTTTCTAATCATGCCAGAATAAGAACAGGAAATGCCCAAACTTCTTAGAAAAATTTTCCTCTCTTTTTTCTTTTTTTTTTAAATGAAAAGTTTGGTTATATGAAAATCAATTAAATAGTTTGCTAGAAGGTAGGTCAACAAAGTTTATAAATTTCCATGGGCTATTTTGGTTTGCTTAATATATGCTTACCTGCTTATATGTTGAAACTTATCTCATAAAGCCCAATTAAATTACCAACTTCTCACCTCTGCCTGTTAAAAAAAAAGGACAAGAAAATTAAAATTCCTCCAGTTCAATTTGAAGGTCATTGTAGGAAGTAATCATGAGGTAGCTACCATCCTTTGATCAGAGAACAACATCTTCAAAAAACACTCAAAAAATCTGATTCATAATAGTAAGATACCATCTGTATTCACTAGAGCTCTTATCAGGACAGCATATTTAAGTTAAAGGCATAAACTCATAGCCATACACATGAAAGAAATGACAAGTATATAAACTAAACTACAGATATGAACACTTACTCAAATAATTTTCACTTCTTTGTCAAGAATAGACAAAGATTGGAAGTAGCAGCCATTTAATTAAATATTTAGAAGAATGACATATATATATATATTTACCACAGAATTATAAAAGGAATTCAAACAATAAACCAATAAAATTGCACAATTTTTTTTTTGCTTAATTTCATAGCTGGATTTTTAGTAGCACTGAAATCTCATCTTCACAATACAAACACTTTTTATCACTTCACTGGATGTAGGTAATGAGTTAAAAAATAATGACAAAAAGATTCCAAAAAAAAATTAGGACTATAGGGCCAACATTTATTTTCAGAAGATAATAAAGATAACTTCTGTTTTTGCAGTACACTTAATCAGGATCAAGGCAGACTAGGAACAGAGACAGACAAAACATTACATAGTTCTGGAAAAGAACATAATTCCAAATATCCAATTTTTACATACTTAAAAATTAATCTGTATGTTTTAGAAACTTCTTCCCATTCCCTACCCCAAATGGCCACTTCTATTTTTTTCGTCATGAGCTATATACTACTCAAATAATTTCCCTCTAATATAAAATGTTTTCATGCGACTTTACTAGTCCTGTTTGAACTCAGAGCTAAAACAAAAAAAAATTTATTTTAAAGGTACAGGAATAATTTTAAGATATTATAAGAATCATGAAATGGAAATACATTACAAAAAAAACAACAAAACTGACAGACGTGGAAGGCAGCAATGGAATAACATCTTTCATACTCAGCAGTGGTTTTCAATTGTTATTGCTTGTGATTCATTGACACAACCAACAATTTCAATTCTCATTACTAATCAAAAAATGAAATTTCTATTTTATTGAACACCATCCATCCTGAAAACCAACTTAGGAACTTAAAATGTAGACAGTGAAACTAAATGACATAAAAAAATGCCAAGTATGTCAATGAAGAGAAGCATTTTGTTCTTTGTTTTGCAGTTTCTTTCAACTCCTCTTTTAATGCAATCTCAAATCAAATCAATCCATCTTCATCTTTGCTGTACCCAGTTTGTACCAGAGGACCACAGGTAGATCAGACACAATCTACTTAAGGTTTGTCCATGTTTCCATCATCATAAGCAAAGAAACGTATTAATCCATTATTTTTATCCTGACAAGATTCACTACATAGAATTTGTCTACATAAGCAAACTTGCATTTGATGGTGTCTCACTCCAATTACCAGAGTGAGAGGAGGTTCTTTGATATGTGTATACCTGATGTGAGATTAAGAAACAACGGTTCAAGTGTTGGTCCAACCAGTTTATTACAGATCCTAGGCAATCATAGAATCATAGAATTGCTCAGGTTGGAAAGGACCTTCAAGATCATCAAGTCCAACCACAACCCAGTCATACTGCTCTAACAACCCACCGCTAAATCATGCCCCCAAGCTCCGCATCCAAACGGTTTTTAAACACATTCAGGGATGGTGACTCAACCACCTCCCTGGGGAGCCGGTTCCAGTGCTTAACAACCCTTTCTGGAAAGAAGTTTTTCCTGATATCTGACCTAAGCCCCCCGCCCACGCAACTTGAGGCCATTTGCCCTTGTCCTGTCACCTGTCACCACTGAGAAGAGACCAGCCCCGCTCTCACTGCAATCACCTTTCAGGTATTTGAAGAGAGCAACAAGGTCTCCCCTCAGCCTCCTCTTCCTCAGACTAAACAGCCCCTGTTCCTTTAGTTGCTCCTCGTAGGGCATATTCTCCAAGCCCTTCACAAGCTTTACTGCCCTTCTTTGGACCTGCTCCAGCACCTCCATGTCCTTTCTGTACTGAGGTGCCCAAAACTGAACACAGTACTCGAGGTGAGGCCTCACCAATGCCAAGTACAGGGGCTGGATTACTTCCCTAGTCCTGCTCATCACCCCATTCCTGATACAAGCCAGGATGCCATTGGCCTTCTTGGCCACCTGGGCACACCGCTGGCTCATATTCAGCTGACTGTCCATCAGCACACCAAGGTCCCTTTCCGTCAGGCAGTTTTCCAGCCACTCCTCCCCAAGCCTGTAGGGTTGCCTGAGGTTGTTGTGACCAAAGTGCGGGACCCAACACTTGGCCCTGTTGAAACTCATATGGTTTACCTTGCGCCATCGATGCAGTCTATCCAGGTCCCTCTGTAAAGCCTTTCTACCTGCCGGCAGATCAACACTCCCTCCCAGCTTGGTGTCACCTGCAAACTTACTGAGGGTGCACTCAATCCCCTCATCAAGATCATTGATAAAGATGTTGAATAGAAGAGGCCCCAGCATGGAGTCCAGAGGGACACCTCTCGTGACTGGCCGCCAACTGAATTTAATACCATTGACCACAACTCTCTGGGACCAGCCATCCAGCCAGTGTTTCACCCAGCAGAACGTATGCCCATCCAAACCATGGGCAGCCAGCTTCTCCACAAGGATGCTGTGGAGGACAGTGTCAAAGGCCTTACTGAAGTCCAGGTAGACCACATCAACAACCTTGCCTTCACCCACTACGCGGGTCACCTTGTCGTAGAAGGGAGATGGGGAAGGGAAGGCCGGCAATTTATGAATTCGGGTGATGGGGAAGGGAAAGCAGGCGATAGGAAAGACAAGAAAGAGCAAGAATTATGTGAAGCAGGGATAGTCACCACCAAAGATTGAGCAGCATCCCGTTGCATGACATTCCGATGGTCCGAGGCCGATACAGGAGCAGGAGCGCAGGAGAATGCAGCAGCAGAGTGGCCGTCCTTAGGCAGCAAGCAGGGAGTCCACGAGAAACAGGCAGCAAGCAGGTAGCAGGCCCAGGAGAGTCCCGGCAGCAGGCAGGTAGCACGTCATGAGGAATCTGACGTCAGAGACCTCACCTCTCTTAGTTGTAGGTTCCATTTTTATCCTTCTTCTTCTGCCAATCGTGGCATTCCTGGGCACTTGGTTAAGAGTCATGTGTAGCACCCCCGAGATGGCTATTTCCTTCGAGATCAGCCCACACAAAAGACCATTTACCGGCCATTAAGCTGCTACTTATCTCTCTCCTTGCCCCGGCCTGCAAATCCTCAAACAAAAGATTCCTCCAACTTTGACCAGGACTTGTCTGGACTTGACCATCTGTGTTCCTCAACAAGCTTTGAGGCAAAGGTGCAAAAAAGAACAATCTCTTACAGATGGCATGTTCCCGGAATCTTGTTTTGGTATATTTTTCTCACCTAATATGTTGGCACAAATACATTTTTTTAAGAAGATGTCGAAATATCCATTTCAAGTTTCCTTTTTCGAACAATATACAAAAGAAAGATTTTATGAGCACTCCAGAACAAAGCCTGGTTTTAAATACCATACGTCTGGGAATCAAGATCTCCGCAAAGGAAATAATATTCTTGATTTACTATAGTTTTTGTAAGACCATGGAATAGGCACTCTCATTCAATGTCTTTCTATTTTTTCCAGTGTAAAATGAAGTTACTGATTCTCCACAGTGGTGCTGGTATGTGTAACTTCTTACCAAGCCCTTTGGAGGGTTATTATAGTGCAAAGAAGCTAACTTAAATGCTCAGTCACTCATTCTCAAACACACAAAAAAGACAGATTAACTTATTTTTAGTTAGTTACACTTTCATCTGAATATTTATTAATGAAATCACAAGAACAATTTTGCCTTAAGATAATTTGAGTTTAAATGGTATGCCACAAGGATCGGAAATTATCCCATATTTTTTCCCCTCTGATTACCTTTCACTATCACTCTCCTATATTGAGTGTTTCATCAGTTACTTACTCTCTAGTCTAACACCTAAGATTGCAATATCACTTTTAGCAGTGTTTGTATTTTTTGTTGTTATGGTGGTGTTTTTCCTTTCTTAAATGCCATGATCCATGCAAGTTCATAACTTTTCTCCCTTGCCACATCAGCATCAAGTGGAAAATAAAGAAGGAGGTTAAGCATATGCATGCTGGAAAAACAATTTCAACAATACATTTGAAGAATAAATATTTCATCAATTTAAATATCTTACTTTGTATCTCACTTTTAAATGTCTTGTTTTATGAATAATGTCAGCTTGTATCTCAAAAACAGTGATCACAGCAAGAGGCATTAAACTGGTGCCTGTCTAAATGTGAGTCCTGTATCTATACTTCAGCTTGACTCCTGCAGTGAAAAATGAAAACAACATTAATAAATGTGCACTGATAACAAATCTTATCATATTGAGTTCTCTCAGATTACACTGAAATACGACTTTGCCTGTCCTCTATTATATTCTACTGTGGTGTCTGCTGCGGGAAGTAAGTGCAGCATAAAAGCCTGAGGCAAGAGCAAAAGAAAGACTTCTCTGGTATGCGACTCTATGCAGAGTTTGATGAGTATATACTGAAAGAATTAAAGCTCCTCAGAGTCACAGACTTCATTTCAGCCCGATATTAGAAAAGGAAGTCTCTGGCAGTAACTTATTACTGAAATTTATTCTGTTTTAGGAAAGTTTTAGGATTAGTTTTGTTTCTGTAACTGTAAAGACATTCTGTGACTAAAGGTCTGCACAAAAGAATAATATGTAGCATAGACAAGGAAGTAAAACAATAATTTTCCATATATACTGTCAACTTCTGACATCTCTTTACTTAGATATGCTGCTTCATATGGAATACTATTGCCCCACCAAAGTACAATATAATAAAATACTCAGAAAGGCTGGTAAAAAAAAAAAATCAACAATTTGTTACACAGTTTGACAGAGCAGACCATTTTTCCCTGTTTTTTCTTACTCTTTTGACGAAACGGGAAAATGAGAGACAGACAAACAGATTTTTCTTAATGATTCCTCTAAAGGAATTTAACTACTATGAGAATGTACAACTGAAATACTAGAGGAGAGAAGAGGATAGTCCATTATCTCAAATAGACAAGAAAGTGACTAAATGCATGCTCTAGAACAAGAGCTATGGAAAGAAGTTTAGGTTATGCGTAGGATGTTCAGCAAGGGTTTGGAAAGAAATGTTGACTTATTTTGCTTGTTTTGCCATTGTATCTTATGACTGTCAAAGTTCAAGGTGTTGAACACTTTGAGAAATGGGAATTGCAGTCATAAAGCTGAAAGCAGGCAGGGAGCAGAAAGAAAGGAAGGAATGACAGACAATTCCTTTCTCTCAAAACTTTCTGAAGTTCTAAAAATTTTTGTCTTACTCTAGTGTGAAACAAATAAATTTTATAGCATTCTATAGACAGGAGAAACAATCTCTTCTGCCCTGAAAAAATATAATGGGGATGGGACATAAATAGATGGGCTTCTCTGCAAATAGCCAGAAGGTTAATTTTCTCCTACACATTTTTTTCAGAAATAGAATTTTCATACCTGATCTTAATTTCAAATTAAGTTTCTTTAGAAAATTTGTGTCCTATTTGTAACACATCCTAGATACGTTACGGGAAAAGCAAAACTATTTCTTGAATGAGAAGATTTCAGCATAATTTCATTGGTCATGATCTGCATTTCCATTATTTCCTCTGTACATAAATTGACAAAACACACTAAACAGTTTGCTTTGTTCATTTCTCTCTACCCCCGTGACTAGTAAACAAAACAGCAATGCGCTCCATAGCATATCCAGCCACAGATGTATGATAAGGGACCCTAAAGGCACTGCATCTTGTCACACGGGATGTTTTATTGAAGGAAATATTGGCCATTAGCAGGGAGGAAAACTTGGTGATTTCTATTAGTCTGAAGGATGGAGAGACCGGGACCAGGGTCCAAATCATTGGACGCATCTGTCCTGTTACACAGACACAGAATTGTTGCACAACTCAGGAGACTCCAGAGAGAACAGATTTCCAATGACACTGCTGCAGTCAGGCCTTTGCACCAGTTCAGACTCAGCTGGGTAGAATTCAAGTCAAAGTTAAGATACCTAAACATATGTATTGCTCCTATATGCCCAAGTGTCCATTGCAATCAATGGAGACTTAGCAAGGAGTCAATTAAGCCTATAGACTTTCATCTGATCAGCCAGCAGCTGCCTATTTTGGCACAAAGTTTATCATCCTCTAGCTTTCATTACCCTATAGAGTAGCTTTCTATTGACTAATGTCAGAGTTTGGTCACCTTGTCTTATATATAGACATCCATATTTAGACATTTGAACTGAATCATATCTTGTGCACACTCAGTGCCAGATGTCAGATAATGCTAGATTGCCTGGACTGTTCCGGCCTGCAGCTTCTCTTTCAGAACTGCACAGTCCCTTGCAGACGTCTAATCTCCCCTAGGGCATTTCATATATCAATAGACACTTACACATCAGCAACCAACAGGGGTTACTATGCCAACTCAGTGTATTCATTTGATCACCAACTTCTTTTCAGTGAATCACCTAAGTATTTGGGTTTACTCTTTCCTTAAAATCTGAACAATTACGAAGTATAATAACAGAACCAAAAGTTTTGTGCCATGTAGGCTTCCCTTTTTCTCTTATTTTTTTAGAAGATAATTTGGCTATAATGTAACAGATGCCCTGCCTTTCAGCACGTCAGCTCCAGCTCCCTGTCAGTGCAGACTGAGCTTGGAAATGCTGCCACATGGTCATGGGATCCACGCTCAAAGCCTTACCTTTCCACCAGTGGTTGGCTCATCATATTTAACTAACTGTTCTTTGCTTAGGAGCAGCACATGTGGCAGCCTGTTGCTGTGCTGATCTCACCTTCATTTACCTGTTTCCACCAGCATAAGGCACTAAATTCTTGCCCTAGCCCAGCAGTAGGGAAGGAAATATTAGCGACACCAGCAGTGACATAGACCATACTGCCATACTTTTCGTTTCAACCCAAAAGCTTCTTTCATGCTCATGTCTACATTCATTCTTCACACTTTTCATTTGCCATAACTGTGCCTGTGGAAAGCAGCTTCTAATTTACAGTCTCTTATAGAACTAGCTATAGGGTAGAGATATGCTCTACAAACTAAGAGGAAAGCAGTTCCTGGAAACTGACTTCCAGAGTTGCATCATTATTCCTATCTCATTCTGCTCCTGTATCACCTGTAGATATGAAGTTGCTTTAGAATCATAGAATTAGGTAGGTTGGAAAAGACCTACACGATCATCTAGTCCAACCATCCACCTACCACCAATAACCCCACTAAACCATGTCTCTCAACGCTATATATAAACGTTTCTTGAACACCTCCAGGGATGGTGACTCAACCACCTCCCTGGGCAGCCCATTCCAGCGCCTGACCACTCTTTCAGTCTGATCAAATCATAGACTTAATAGCAGTGATCTCTTAGTCACTGTGACAAGGGAAGGTGCCCACAGAATTGACCTGTTTTCTTTCCATTCCCCATTTGCCTTTTACTATCGAACCTCCATCAGCTGAACTTGCTGGTTTTTGATAGCACCAACCCAGCAGATGTACACATAGTGCAGTGCTGCTAGATACAACCAGATGGCTGCTGATGCTGATAGGTAGCTGAAGTGAAACAAGGCTCTGAAAACCGGTCCTGTCTTACGTACTCAGCAATATATGCATACTAGTGGTGCTGTCCGTGTCAGGAAACTCATCAATAGATCTCAGAGCATCTCCTTTTGGACAATGAGTTTTAAAATTGATTTTCATCACGTGTTTGTAACATGGTATATTTTAAGACCTGCACATTTCATAAATCTGATTGGATAGTTTTTTTGGAGCATTTTACATCTCAGTACACTCGGGAAGGAAGTTCAATTCATATTCATGCAACTCTGGAAACATCAGGTCAAATTATTCATTTTTTACCTCTTTGGTCTGTTAATAATGCACCTAAATGAATGAGGTTATTTTACAATGGCATAGAACTATTTTTGTTGTCTGCCACAGAAATAATTTACTTACGCCACAAAAAGCTTTCTAAATGTCTACAAGGCTTAAGATGAATACCATGGGTGACAGCTGCCATTCACTTCTTTATCATCTTTGTTGTATACATTAGAAACTGAACAATGCAAGACTATGCATGATGAAATTAAGCTTATCAGGAGATTTTTTTTTTTAAGAAACCTTTTAATCATTAATTATTCCAGCGTACAACAAGAAGCCTCTGCTTTATGCTGCAGATCTAAGTATGAACAGAATGGTAAAGAAAGTCGTTACAAATGGGTCTGCTTCAAAAAAGGGATACTTTCTCTATACAGTTATGTTATCAGCCTCCTCTGTGCCTTGAATCTCAGACCAGAACTTATTGATGCTGGTTGTCCACTCATGCAAAAGCCTGGTGTAACTTTATGTTCCCTCCTGTTCCTTATGTTCCTTTTCTACTCCTGGCTATTATGAATTGTGTTGTGAGTTAAAAAATAATTTTCTCCAGGAAAAAAAAATAAAAGAAAAAATGGCTTGCATGCTGGTTTCCTGCTATCAAATCCAATTCTTCATGTGCAGGGGTGCTCTTTAGTTTATGGTTGTTCATCTCAGGACACTTAAGGAAATTGAAAGGAAGGTAAGGTAGAAGCACTTAAATTGTATCTTTGTCTTCATATCACTCATTTTAAAGGCAAAACACAATGATAATTTGGTTCATACACTGCGAGTGCTCTCTGGAAATTATCACTTTCAGTCTTGTGTGGTTTAGAGTTCTGTTGCTCATGACTAACTATAACTCCTATTCTTCCACTCAGATCAAACTTGTCCAGGTCCTAAATCATTTGTGCCCACACAAGAACTTGATGTCACATATTCTACTTTGGACCATGTGCAAGCATTCAGCCTCATTTTGTCAATGTTAGGAGACTGCAGGACATCTAATAGAATAAGTGTGCTTGGCTTATTGTCTCTGAATGAGGTATTCTCAACATAATACAGCTTGTATTCCCCAAGATCCTAGACAAAAATTAACCCCAAATATAATTAAATGAATGATAAAGCACATCTCTGCAAACTGTAGACTGGGCAAGAATTTTTAAAAGAAATTAATTTTCACCAAAATCTGTCAAAACTCAAATTTCTTGCTTTCAGAAACATACCTGTTTTGTTGAGAAATTCTCCAAGCATCAAGATGTGTTGATTGTAGCCTTGGAGACAGCGTTCTTGTGGTCACAGGAAAACTTCCACACAAGTTTTGTAGCTACTATCTTCTGAGAACCCTACCTATTATATAGCTGGTTATTCCCTTTCTGGTAGCACACAACACAGAAACATCAAAGCTCTAAGGAACAGAAAAACATGAAAGCATTTCTCATCTCCCTCATTCAATATTTCAAGTAAATATGTTAAAAAATAAATCATACATACAGCCAATAAATTTTGCTGTAACCTATTTTTTCTCACAGTGATGCCTCAAGCAAATCATCTGTGGAAAAGAAAGCAAAAGGATTGCAGCTATACAAAATTTCCTCTTTTACTTATCTTCTACATCTTCTTTAGCTACTACTTCCCTCAGGAGGATTCAAAGACCTAGCATTGCTCAGTTCTTCAGCCAACCAGTGAGAGATGTTCAGTGATGCTTATCAGACTGACAAATCACCCAGGAGTTTCAAACTGGATAATTTTTACATTTAACAAAAATATAATAAGAATATCATATGAGAAAATAGCAGAAATAGTTCTTTTCTTGGACCCTTTTCATTGAAGAAATCTTTATTTCCTTCTTCAGCAGGAGGTATATCAGCTCTGATGAAACCTTGTTGAAATTCACCTGATATGGCTAGCTACCTTTTCTATTCCACAGTAATTTCAGAGAAGTGCTTTTAAACCTCAGGTAGCCATTATCTGCATCTTTATGCTATACACACCACATATGGAACTGAAAACACATGAGCTATGCTACCATAGATAGAAGGTCAATGCCTATTCTTATTTTCCTGAGATCACACAGCATTATTCACTGTTTCTACCATGAGAGAGAAGTGTGCCATTTGAGGAATTACTTCATATTTTGTACTCACCCATTAGCTTTCATAGGCTAAGCTACTGAACACTTCTATTCTGTTTGTGATTACCTTGGCTATTCTCTTGAGATAAGAACTCAATCCTTCCAAGGCAACTACACCTAAACAGCAAAAGTAATATATTCACATTTCAGACAAGTCACCCAAATTATATTTGTAAACCTCTGTATCTCTCTGTTTAGGGAACTGATGAGACACTACAGACTCAAATTTGAATACACTCACTGGTGATACATACTCCTGTTTACACAACTTTGCAACGTACAGCTATATTGCCATCACTAAATTAATAAACTTTTAGATGAAGATGAACTGATGGATGAAAAACAGCTGTTTGATAATGAATCAGATCAAAATAAAGACTATACTTTGAGGTAGAAGAAAGAACAGAGTTTGCAAAATGGAATATTCTCATCTATTTGATAAAGCATCATCACAAGTAGTCCATTCTGAAAGCAAGACACTTAAGGATATTTGATTCCTCATTGATAAAAAACTTTCATCATACAGTAATATCTACAGAGAAGTAATGAATTTTGCCCTCCACAGATGGTTGGAAAATTACATTATATTTTCCCTTAAATAATCTTGCAGAATTTCCCATAACAATCAAATTTTGGTCTTCATCACTCAGGGTAAGGGGTCCCTGGAAAAAAAAAAAAAAACACCACCAAACAAACCTGATTTGAAGGTTGAAGGCTGTTGAAAACATTCTTAAGTGAGCTAAGCAACAATGCAAGTCCTACTACCTTTACCTTCTATGTGCAAAACCAACTAGCTTAACCTTCACTCTTCTAAAAAATATCTACTAGAACATATGCAAATGTAAAAGATATTTTGCCTTTTTTCCATCTACACACATTTATAACCTTGGAAAAAGCAGAGGGAAAGAAGAAAATAACCACACTGTATAAATTAATGCTCATGAATCATGAATGAATTTTTAATAGTAGTGATTAATAATATTTTCTATAAGAAATAATGATTCCCTGATCTGCACATTTGAAATTACCCTGTCAACAGTTTACGGGCGTTTGGCCCGGTTCCATGACGAAGGGGACGGGGGATCCACGGGCCCACACCCTGGGAAAAGGGAAAAGGGGAAAAGGGTAAGGAGATGGCCCTGAGAGCAAAGAACAGCGGCAACAATCTGAGGAGAAACAAACTAATTTACTAAATAAAATATCGGAATGCAAAACAATACACTATAATATAATTACAATTTAAGCTGATAAATCCAATACAGAGAGAGAGAATGTCCCAAAATCAAGGTAGGCCTTACTCTACTATCGACGATAAGACGGCTGGAGAGCGAGGTGCTGCCAACACGAGAGATGGCGGAAAAAAGGGACGAGGTCTCGTGATCTGCAAGTTTTTGTACTGCGAGCTTTTATCTTTTCCCTCCTGCTGGAAAATGGTAACAGAGGAGCAAAGTACCGTGGGGACTGTAGTAGTCCTTCCCTTCTGAGAACCAGGTATATCCACTACATGATGTTATGATGTGGAATACCAATAACTGAAAATCACAAAACCATGACATTACCCATAAGATTTTTTGATTCAGGAACAAGCGGACCAACTGACCCCAGAGAAATCAATCAAAAAATACCAGAAATATGAAGTCTTTACTTCATAGATGGTGCAGTTTCTGTTATGTATGATCATGGTATTTTAAAATAAACTAATGTTTTACTTCTAAATTATGGAAACAGCCTCTGATTTCTATTAACACGATTCAGGAAGCAGATTCCAACACATATTTCTATATTTTTTGCTCACACTATAAGGCATGGTGTGATTTTGTTACTCATTAACAACATTTAAGACTCAGATACCTTTGGAAGAGAGTCAGTGGCAATGGTTTCCAAAGCAAAGCTAAATTAATATGAACGTTACTAACTAATATGCTTTTCATGAATCTCCCAAAAATGAAATAATTTGAACCGTTAGTAATGATCCATCATTAAAATAATAATAAAATGAGGCTGCTTGTATCTATTTTCATTTTCAGCTACCGCAAAAAAAAGTATCAGCTCTGTAACTTTAAGAGCTAACAATAGCACCAAGTATGTTATTTGTCTTCAGTTATATTGTATCCAAGTTGTACTAAGCTCTGTCTAAACTTCTGCCTCCACTGCCAGGCAGTTCCACTGCCTGAAGGGAATGGAGGCAGAGGAGGGCTTTGCCATCTCTCTCATCCAGCATCATGAGAGAGAGGAGATAACTGAACACAGATATATTCAATACCAACATGAAGAACTTGGTTTCTAACTGGCTGTACTACAGACATGTAGGTAACAGAGTTGTCGTAGCTTCCTATCTTATGAAGCTACCCACCTACCAGTTATCATATGGCTTTATGCAAGAAAACTAGAAGTGCTGTGAGTAGTGATAATACTAGCAAAAATCAGTATTGTTGATATTAAGAAAAAATATCATTATTTTTAAGAATAGACTCAACTTGCAAGGCATGGAAATAACTTAGAATACTTTCACATGGCTTGTCATTAACACAGCATAAACTTCTGTGAAAAAGTGAAACTCTCTCCACAACATAATAAAGTACAATGGAAAGCATAACGTGTTACATGATTCTTTCACCTTCAAGATAAACTTTAATCCATGTTCAGAAATGAGTAGAATCATTTTCTGATTGTGTACCTGCTGGCTGAACTGGCTTGTAACAAATTATGTATTTAATATATTTCTGCTGTAGCTTGACCTTAAATGGTGAGAGAAAATCCATCTAAGTGGATACAGAACTTGCATGGCAACAGGAAGAATTATACTGATTTTATTCTGATAGACTCCGTATAACCGGGACAACTGAAGAACATGACCACTTCAACTCAGCAACTACTTGCTGATGATATATCATTTAACAAAATATCCAGCAGAAAAGAACAAAATGTTTTGGCATGACAATTTCAGAATTAGCAAACAGAAGTCCAGGACAGAATTTAGTTATGGAATGAAAGTTAAACTTATTAGCTAATTGAATTTTTCTTCACTAAATAAAAGTTAAAGATCCAGTTGATGTTGCAAATGTAGTCAAGTTAGGGAACTAGTAGAGTTATATTCTCTTGGAAAATATTCTATATTACAGGAACGAAGGCTGAAGTTACAAATCTCAAATATGAGTCTTAATATCCTGCTAGAACTATTGTATTTATAAAAAAAAAAAAAAGGCAAGAAAGAAGTTTCATTTTCTGTGCTACAGAGTAGAGTGCTTTGCTCATTTTCAGAAGTGACAGTGATGCAGCACGTAAGACCAGACAGAATAGCCAGAGGGAACAAAAACATGGGAAAGGAAATCTATGGAGAGAACAATGTCTAGTTCACTATTTCACTAATTTCTTCAACACAAAGTCCATGAACAAATTAAGAAGCTAGCCTATATTGCAAAGCTGTGAGGACAGCCAGTTAAACAGGTAACTGGAATATGACCTGTGAAGAACCAGATGTCTCCTTGAAGCACAAAGAAACAAATCACAGTAACAGAGGTTGGAAAGGACCTGTCTGACCCTCCTGCTAAAGCAGGTTCCCCAGAGTAGGTTGCACAAGAAAACGCCTAGGCGAATTTTGAATATGAAATAGTAAAATAAAATACAAGTTCATAACTGAAGAAACAACAGGATTCTCTATCATAAGTTGCAAGTGCATCAGCTACATCAGAGAGAGAAAATCATATGTACAATAACAAATCACAGCAAAACCAATAACTGGCAAAAAGATACAACTATGAAAAATATGATTAAAAGGTGTTTCAGCCAAGCTGTTTATAGTTGAACTAGGTAGATCTAAATGCCATGCGTGTATCACAATGTGAAGACTAAATTAAAATATAGTTTTTACCACTCATATTTAGATACAAAGAATTTGGCCTTAAACAGATATAGAGAACATGCAATGAGCAATAACTAGTCCACTGTATGAGAGGAGGCTAAATGAAATTCAGTTGCTTTCAGTCCAGTGAAACTAAGATCAGGGAAGCCAAGCATAAGCAACAAAGGAAAAAGAATGCTTTAATTTAGAATATAAAAAATCATGTAGTAGGATGTAAATTGTTATTAAGAGATGAGAAAATGTCTAGCTTCTAGCCTGAGAGGTAGTCAAATCTGAAAGAGCTGTTTTAGAGGCTCCTCATCCATCATACACTTCTTATCTTTCAGTTTTGATCAAGTTACATCCAATTCAGTTACGTTATTATTACCAAATTATGGAAAACTCAGGGCTTACAGAAATCAGGAGAAATTTTATGTTATTGGTAGAAGTATCATTGCTTTTGTCTTTGCCTTTAGTTGGACAGAGAGGCAGAAAGATTCATAGTGTTGCCCTAGAACATACACCTGTAACTCTTAAACCTACAGATGACCTTCTCCTCTAAGGCAAGAGGCTTACTACCATTCATATGCAAAACTGCACCTAAGAAGTGTATTATCATTTACAACAATTCAAATGCAGAAATCCATAGAACAGTCAAAAATAGATTATGTGTAAAGAACCAGTGGATAGCCATTTATGGATGAGACAAAGGGGCAAATAAATATGAGCATACCAATGCTGGAATGTTGAGCAGTATTAACCCAAGAGTCCCATAGTAACACGCTGGAGAGCCTTTGCTTCACCATAAACTGCAGAGGGATCAATAGAGACCAGAATGAAAGCACAGTGAGATTTGAAGATCACTATAGCTCAAGCTGTGAATGGTAAACTCACCATTTTTCTTTAAATTAAGTGCTTTCCTCTTGGTTTGTTCAAATCAGTCTCACTTGTGAAAACAGACATTATCTCGAAGAAAGTTTTAAAGAAACATCCTTTCTATGAATATTTTACTTACCTGAGTGATTTCATAACCATCTCTTAGCCATTAACCACATCAGTTAACGTTAGGATATATTTTTTGCCTTACATACACCACTTTTGTTGTCTTTGCACCGTAATTACTGTCATAATACTATGTTTGTATTATTATTACACTTCCATATTCTACTTCATTATTACCTAGAAGGAGCTTAGGTGAGCAATCAAAATTGTTAAAATTTATTTTCCTTTTTATTCAAAATCAAGACCATTCCTCATTCAAGTGAGTGGGTAAACGCCTGCTGTATAGTTACAGTAAAAATCATTTAGATTAAGCAGACTTTTTCAGTTTAAGTTCTCGTCATATTTCCACAAAGCTAAAGGGATAGCCTCATTGCTGTAAAATTTTCCATTATTCTTGAATGCGCTCTCTTATAGTGAAGGTATTATTGCAAGTTTTGTTGCCTCCACCAACACCACCATTAGTGGAGACAAGAACAAAAGCACCAGTACAGAAGTATCCAGCAGCATTTTATGTTTAGGTTTTTTTAACTTGTTAATTTTATTCATTTAGATAGGTGCACCTGTGACTTACACTGGAGGAATTACAGTAGCTTGATTTAAGATGCAACTTGTGAATAAAATTCCTTATGAAAGGCTAAGACATAGCAGTTTGATGCATCAGAGGTTTAGAACAGAAGGTTTCAATCAGTCTTTGTACTTTGTTACAAAAATACTGGAAGATGATTGCTGCTTCACTGCGCTTTCAGAAACAAAACAACTCTGTGAAGTACAAAACAGAAAGACCCTGGACAAAAGACATTTACCTGCATTAAATACTTCTAAGAGTCTGACAGTAGCATAAAAATGTAAATATTGCAATTTGATATGTGGAATGTGCAACAGAGAAAAAAATATATTGAAATACAACTAAAGCATGAAAAGCCTGTGAAACATGAATGTTATATTTGTCAATGGTTTATGGGCTGGTTTGGCCCGGTTCCATGACTAATGGGGTGGGGGACCCACAGACCCATGCCCTGGGAAGGGGAAAGGGGAAAAAAGGGTAGGGAGATGGGCCTAAGAACAAAACAGCAGCAAAGATCAGAGGAGAAACAAACTAATTTACTAAGTAAGATATCAGAATGCAAAATAACATAATAGAATATAATACAATTTAAGCTAACAAATCCAATAAAATGAGAGAGAGTGTCCGAAATTAAGGTAGGCCTTACTCTAATACCAATGGTGAGACGGCTGCCAGGACGAGAGACGGAACGAGAAGAGGGAACGTCCCGTGATCTGCAAACGGTTTTATCTTCTCCTCTGACCAGAAAACGGTAACGGGGCAGCAAAGTCCTCCAGGGAATGTAGTAGTTCTTCTCTTCTGAGAACCAGCTACATACACTACATGATGTTATGATGTGGAATACCAATAACCAAAAATCATGAAACCATAACAATATTCTAAAACAAAAAAAAGAAAGTCCCTAGAGACTTTCAAGGTGAGGCTGGATCAGGTCCTGGACAACTTGATCTAGCTGTGCACATCCCTGTTCATTGCAAGGGAGTTGGACTAGATCTCCTTTTAAGGTCCCTTCCAACTCTGATTCTAAATGAGGGATGGCAGCAGGGTGAGAAAACAGATTGTCACCCTCTACTCTGCCCTTGCAAGAGTCCACCTGGAGTAGTGTGTCCAGGCCTGGGGCCCCCAGTACAAGAAGGTTGTGGAGGTGTTGTAGCAGGTCCAGAGGAGGGACGTGAAGATGATCAGAGAGCTGAAGCACCTCTGCTACGAAGACAGGTGAGACTGAGGCAGCTGGGCTTGTTCAGTCTGGAGAAGAGAAGGCTCCAGGTAGATCTCATTGTGCCCTTCCAGGACTTGAGGGCTGCTTATAAACAGGAGGACTGACTTTTTACACGATCTAATAGTGATAGGACAAATGGGAATGGCTTTAAACTGAAAGAGAGGAAATTCAGGTTAGATGTTAGGAAGAAATGCTTTACTCAGAGGGCAGTGAGGCTCTGGCACTGCTGCTCAGAGAAACCGTGGGTGCCCCATCCCTGGACGTGCCCAAAGCCAGGATGAATGGGGCCATGGGCAGCCTGAGCTGGTAGGGGGCTCTTCACCTTGGAGAAGAGTAGGCTCCAAGGTGACCTGATTGCGGCCTTTCAATACCTAAAGAAGGGCTATAAGAAAGAACCGGACTCTCGTTACTAGGGTCTGTTAAGATAGGAAAAGGGAAAATAGTTTAAAAGAGGGGAGATTTAGATTGGATATAAGGAAGAAGGTTTTTTTCCATGATAAAGGTAAGGAAGCACCAGACCAGTTTGCCCAGAGATATGAGATGTGGTGGATGCCCCATCCCTGGAGATGCTGATGGTCAAGTTGGACCAGGCTCTGAGCAACCTGATAGGGCCAAGAGCCAACACACTAATAGGGACACCTATTTCTATACCTTAAAATGTTGAATCATATGAACTTGGGTGATGAAAATTGATACAAATTAAAAATAGCTCAGACCATGAAAAGTATGATACATTACTTTTTATCATTCAATCTGTGATAGCTCAGCCTCAGTGCTCACATAGATAAGATCAGGTCAGTATGTTAAATTGACAGAAATATTCAAATGATCAAAAGGGAGATACAGTTGATGACAATGGATTAGTTGCCAGAGCAACATCACTTGAACAAATCAATATCATAACTTGCTGAGTAGAGCTCAGGCAATCTAGTATTACCAAAACACGGCAATACATTTGAAACTACATATATTCTTCCACCAGATTCTCAGAATAATAATATACAGCATCTTGAACACTGCTGACCTCAGATGAGAAGGACGTTCAGTTTAGTAATAAACACATAAAAAGTAAATAATATAATAGTAATCCCTGATATATATTTTTTAATTTCAAAACACATCTCTTATTTTTCATTAATTTTACTCTTATAATCTTTTATGGACCATGACAGTTAGTGGTAGAGGTGGACCACGGGCATAAGTCATTTAGATAAAATAGTTTAGTTATAAACTATAGTTTTCAGAAGCCTTTCATCAACTATTATATGCTATTAACACGAAAAGTCATTCTTCCCCAGTAACTACAAATATTCTTCTATGACATCCACATACCAGCAACAGATATACTCACTTCAGTTCAATCTGAGGGTGACAGAACATTCCTAGCACCAGCACTTTCAATGTATTTTTCTCTGTAGCAGGACTGGCGCTATTGCTATTGAAGCTGAATATCTCCTTACTAAGCTCATCTCCAGGAAGGAAGCATACTCAAGAAAGGTCAGTCTTATACCTAGGGGCAATATTTGAGAATAACATAAAATAAATTAGAAATGAAATACAAAAGACAATAGAACTTCTGGTTTCCCAAATGATCTGTTACTTAGTTGAGTTTCAGACTCCTTTGTGCATCTATTTTTAGAATATCAGGTATCTTCTGTGAAGAGAAATCTACAGAGAAGGAAGTCGAACTACAGCTCTGGCCTACTGTTATACCCACCTTGTGTACTACTTACCAGGTTGTGTGTGTGTGTCTTCCAGCAGGGAGAAATTGTAATGTTTTTTTTTTTTGGATTCACAGTACAACTACTTCTTCCTATATTTAGGAAAATATGTCAGCATGGTGACATATACTGCATAATGTGCAACATAAAAGCAAGTCCAGTTGCCGCACTGTCAACCTTTCACACAGTGGCTGTCGCTTTTCCTGCATACCTTTCTGCTTCATACTTTATTCACTTAAAAAAAACTTTAAGAGAAAATAAGAATACATCTATTTCACATATAGCATTGTAGATGACAGGAAGCTGTGGAAAAAGTGAATTCTGAAAAGTGTGGAAAAGCAATTCTGAAGTATAATGTTTTGAAGGAAGATGTTGTTAGAACGTGAAATTGCAGTACTATAAAAACTAAAATGTAAGGAATTTGTATTTCACTTTCTTCTACTTTTTATCAAATAGAATGATATATTTTGTTTAGAGAAAAAAAGACCAAAGTAGTATTTCAGAGTGATTTTACTACTTTGCTTTGAGAAAGAATTTTAATTGAACTTCAACCATGCAACTTCAATATAACTCAATATATACTACTACATGTGTTAAAGAAATCATATAAGATAAACAAATGAATTATAATTTAATTACCAAAATATATAGCTGTATTCTACATACTGCAGTGGGAAACTACAAGTCAGAAGTAGACAGTGATAGTTCACAAACTAATTCAAATATAATGAAAAATATCTAGGAAATCATCTAACAGTGAGAAATCCAGGATTTTGGAAGTTCTTGTATCCCTTTCGTATCTGGCTGTCTGGTAGAATAAGACATTCACACCTCTCACATGGAAGATGATGTACTGATTCTGATGAAATCCATCTCTTCCAGTAGAAAACCTTCCTATCAGCACAAATAAAAAGAAAGCCTAGCGTCTGATATAACCTGAAAGTAGTGCATCAAAATTAGAAACACTGAGACACTGAAAGAAAGAAGCCCTTGAACCTAGAGCATTTAAAATAAATTTCCAAGTCACACCTAGTACTAGTAGCTATGTTCTAAGTGTGTTCTTTCTGAATGTTAAAGCAGAAGCATGGAAGATATATGTTGTGCAAGGTCAACTAAAAATTTAATTAATTTAAAAAGTAATAATTTGATAATTTTAATGACAAATATAACCTCTTGAAAATTGAATAATTTTTACTTTTTGCCATGTTAAATTCTGATTTTGTACAGAATACATAATTTTCAATGATATTTAGAAAAATTTCCTACAAAGAATCTACACTGATGTCAGTACAACCTGCTTTATTTGTCCTCATCTTACTGCGTAAGTAAAATCAGCAATCCATAAAAGGTCATAAATTTAACCTAGCTGTTGATACAGGAAGTACTTTTATAGTTCTTTCCAGTCTTGTTCATAATTGCCATACTGCCTTTATTCTCTAATAATGAGAATCATGTTTGTCATGCTTGTCTCTTTTCTAGAGTTATTTGTGAAGAATTGAGAGATCACCTGTTTAGCCTTTACTAGATTTAAGTTTACTAAGTTGTACCACTAGCCTGCTCTGATGAGTCTAGGACCCATCAATGGAAATTCAGTAGCATTATTTAGATCCCAAGACTCTCCATTCTCTTTCTCTCTCTGCCTCTCTCTTTTCTCTTTTGTAGAGAAAGATTCCCTCTCAAGAAGTGCTTTCTTATTGGATGGTTGGTTTTCATGGAAGGAGTTTTGTTGCTTATAAGTGGAGCATGAGAGCTCTGTCTTTCATCTGTGTAAAGAGACATGCATCAAAAGCTGATTTGCTCCATTTGAACATTGACTAAAGAGAAAAAAAACACATCGTATTTCCAAACAGGGGTCAGAGTCTGCACAGATCTCTGGAAAACTGCTTTAAAATCTATGCAAAAATAACACATTATTATAATTTGACCCAGAAACTTTTTAGTTCTCTAGGCGGAAATGATAATGCAAAAATCAAAGGAAGAATATGATTTCCCTAAGTTGTTGGGTTTTCTTCCTTTAAATCATTCTAAATAATGTTTATGTATCTTCCAGCTTTCCTGTTTCCAGTGAAAAAAGAGCTCCCTTCCTCACAGGAATACTTTAAAAAATTGCATTTATTTTCAGTTTAGACAAGCACGCTGAGTCTCAAATATTATCAAATCCCTTGAAGTTGGACTTAGGTTTCAGTTATACTGATTTGACCTTGTTTCACACGTACTGCAATCGGTAGCTCTACTTCTGAGTTAGGTCACAATAAAAGAGATTCAAGCCTCTGAAATCTGCAGATCAGAGTAGATTCAATACAATAACTGTCAGTCCTTCAAGATTTCCAACACTTCCAGTTCCAGCTGGAAACTTGTCAACAGCAACATCTGTCAAGGTATCTTGGCACTTGCATTACTGATCAGTTTCCACAAGTTCACGGCCTATAAATAGGAGAAAGAGAAAATGAATTGAAACATTTCAGAACCTCCATAAAGACCGCATCTCATCTGGAAACTAGGGATAAAGTCAGAGAGCTGTTAAAATTCCAGTCTGAGTTGTTGCCCCTAATTCTATTCCCATACTCAATTTTCCCTACAGTCTATTGCTGAGTGCAAAATGATGTTTTCATTTCAAGATGCATAGTGAGTCAATGATCACAGTTTAGCTTCTTGCTTTCAAAAGTGCTTTTATACAATGGAGAAATGAAAGGTACTAAAATAAAATCATGCTGTAGTTTTTAAATTTGTCCATTTGCATTATACTGAGGACTTGACTAGTATTTCACATAATGCCTAAGAGCAGACAGCAAAAAGAGTTTCTGAAGCATATAATAGAATAATGAAGAAGCTCATTTGTGTTGAATATATCAGCAGAGATTCACAGTTAAGTTCTTGTTAAGTCTTTATGTAATGAAAGATAGAATACATATTCTTGACAATCAACCAAACTTTACGTACACCATTTCCCTGTCAATTATTTCTAATAGATGAGATTTACTACTGAGCAATGTATTTTTCTTCCATTGGTATTTTCAGTGTAACAGCAACTTGCTATAATGGCAGAAGCAAATGGAAAAAAAACCTTTTGTTTTCCCACCTGTTCTCTTTTTTTTTAAGCACTGGGAAACAATAATTACAGAATTTGTTCCATTGTCTTGAAATGCAGGCCTAAAACCTCTTCCCAGCCAGATTAAATCTTATCTGCCTTTTCATTCTCAGCTGCACATTTCCACCTTCCATTCTGGTTTGTCACAGAGGATCCTCTGATCGCATAGCCACCTATTTCAAAGTACATTTTTTACTGAAACTGATGTCTACTACTACTACTAACATGTATATATGTATATATACCTCAAACAGATCAACCATAAAATGCAACAGTAGCTGAAAATGAATTTGATTCTACATATTCTTCTGCTTAAACTAAGTATGTAATTACTCATAATCAACGTGACCTTGGTATGGCTAGAAGAAAAAAATCTGTTTTACAAGGATTTTTAAAAACAATATTTTGTGAAGAGGAAATATAATTCTTCCAACCAGTTAAATCAATCACAGAATTATAGATTCATAAAATCATAAAGTCACAGAATAGAAGAGACCTTAAAGATCATCTAGTAGAACCCCTTTGCCATGGGCGGGGACACCTTCTACTAGAACAGGTTGCCCAAAGCCCCAGCCAACCTGGCCTTAAACACTTCCAGGTATGGAAATCCACTACTTCTCACTACTGTTATAGTAAATAATTTCTTCCATACCTAGCCTAAATCTACCCTCTTTCAATTTAGAACTATTACTCCTTGTCTCATCACTACAGACCCTTGTAAGAAGTCTCTTCTCATCCTTCTTATAGAATTGAAAAGTTGAAGTGAGATCTCCCCAGAGACTTCTCTTCTCCAGGCTGAAACATCCCAACTCTCTCAGCCTGACTTCATAGGAGAGGTGTTGCATCCCTCTGGTCATCTTTACGGTCTTCCTCTTGTCCCACCACAAGTCCACGTTCTCTGATGTTGGGAGTCCAGGGCTCAAGGTGTGGTCTCAGAGGAGTGGAGTAGAGGGGCAGGATCACCTCCCTCACCCTGATGGTCACACTTCTTTTGATGCAGCTCGGAAAACAGATGGCTTTCCGAGGTGCAAGTGCCCACACTGACTTATGTCCAACCAGGGGATCAGATTTAAAAGTTACTCAAGGAGAGATAAAACAATTTAAAAACTAAGGAACTATTTTGTGTATCGTTAGGACAAGAACTGAAGTGTTTAAGTTACAGTTTGGAAAGAAGAAATAATTAAATTAAGGGATAGGGAAGTATTTTTTTTTTTTGGAAATGAGATTTTTCTACTGTTATTATTTAAAGACCAACTAAACCTATCTTATAAATAAGAAGTTATTAAGTTTGAAAAATTGGGTGGCTTGTTCAAGTTTTAATGAGAATTACTATCATCTTAAGTTTAAAAAGAGTAAAAATGACTGTCAAAAGAGTAAACTAAACCCCAAATTATTGATATTATTTAAAATCAGAACTCAAACTTGCATTTTCAGTTTCTCCTTAATTACCTTACCTTTTTCTGTGATGCCATACAGAAAGACCACAAAAGAGTTTCCCATGTAGGTCTAGAAAAGAAACAAAACATAATAGCATAAAGACATCCCTGCTGTCCCCCCCATGCTGTAGGGACATATCTTCCCTCATACTTACCTCCAAAATTTTGATTCTTAATCTGGTCTCTTGCTGTGTGTAGGCAGGAGCTCCATTGTATATAAGCTGTTTACCTACTTCCCACCATTTTTACATCAGACACCCCTCCTTAGATAATTTTAAGTCATAGAACTTAAACATAGAACTTCACCCATTTGGCCTCTTGTCCAGAAAGAAGGATAACCAGGTATTCTGAAGATAGCAAAATAACCAAAATGACCACATTAAATCACAAGAATTAAGACACTGTTTTGATTATTTGGCCTAAAGGATCTTTTCCTCGGGTTCCTGTTAAAACTGAGGACTTGAGTTTGACTTATCACAACAACTAAAAACTTGTTCTGGATGAAAAATCAAGTGGAATTTTGCCTGTATGTTAAAATACCTATTTCACTGCTCCAATCCTTCTGCTTTGCAGCCAAACAAAGCAACAGAAAGCAGCCAAGTACTAAAACTAGCGTATTCTGAGTGATGACAAATTTTCATGAGAGCAGACATCCCCAGCATTAGATTTAACTCCTGCATTCCAGGAGTAATTTTGAACAATTTCCCTAAACTCAAATATCTGCAGATTAAAATAAGACCTCTATTTCCTTGAGCTTCACTTTGTAGAAGTGATTTTGATTCTGAAGTTAGCTGTGGTGGCATCCTAGTCAAGCCACCCACTTCTCTGTCTCAGTTTTTCCATTAAATTTTCCACATACCCATTAGGAAATACAATGTGATCAGCTTCTACAATGCAATACTAATTCCATGCCTCATTCTAAATCTTCATACTTCAGGCTGTCTTGGCAGGCTGGCACTCCCCATCTTTTATGTGAACTATGCTGACTTCTCACTCTCTATGACAAGCTCAAGTAACTCAGCATCTTTTGCACAGCTTAGATCCTGCCTGTAGTTCATCTTGATTTTCATCCCACAAACCTTAAGTCACAAACTATCGATTATCTCATAATATTACTTCTTCACCACGTGACTCTGACTTTCTTTTAAGCCCCATAGAGTTGTCAAACCACTTGGGAAAAGGAGATGCTGCTGAAATGGGGAAAAAGCTAGGTTAAAAGTTATGTGCCTTCATGAGGTGCTGAATCGGCAGCTAAAGACCTGGCCTTGCTAAGTCAGGTCTTTGCTGCTGATTACAGATGCCTTGTTATATTTAAGCAGTTATTTTACAGACAGCAGGTCTCCTATTTCTCCAAGGGAAATTGATAGCTACCCTATCTCTGGAATGCAAGGCAACCGGCTGGAACAGTACACCAAAAGAATTAACAGAGAAGCAGCAGATTGGTGAGCAGAGTTGCAGCCGATAGACGGCTCGCTAGAGCTAGTCAGTGTCTTCCAACTCAAACCAGGTCAGGAGTACACAGCAAGGGATGCTGCGACCTTTCATCAGAAAAGACCACCAAATGACCACGGAGAAGATACCACGCATGCGTAACAAGATTGGGACCCAGGGCAGGGAACTCATTGTAATAACCCAAACTTTGCTTGGAAATCTAATGCATATGTAAGCAGCTTGTTCTTTAACTATCTGCCTCTCTTGTCATCTGGTGTGCAGGGTATGAGGGGATGATCCCCGCCCTCCCGCACCCAGCATAGGTGCGCAGCACTGAATAAAAATACCTGCTTTATAACTACTCTGGAGTTATGGATTTGGTTTCTGCACATCACTGCCTACAGTTATCTGATGTGAGGATTGTAAGAGAGGACGTCGGTCAACATCTCCCAGGCCTGCAGAGCAATTAGCATTCAACTGCATTGAAGGCAACACATTAAAACAAGAAGTGTTATTTCACTGCAAAGAAGAAAGGGCTAATATCTGCAACTAACCTTCACCTCTTTCTACCCTCATCTCAGAGAGAAGCATCCTTTATCCTCTATTAGTATTACCTCTCCCTGGAAGCCTTCCCTTCTTCCAAATTAGAGTTTGCATCTTATTCCCAGTACTGACACAGTTCAGATGTAGTGAATGTCTGTTCTGACATTTGCAATCTGTCATTTATCTTGTTTTTCTGGAAATGTGGCTTCCTGCAGTCTTGAGTATTTCTTCCTCTATAGCTGATATGAGAAAACCTGCTGAGTACTTAAGCACTGCTGTTCTGAGGATCAGGCAAAGGGGACTGAGACTCCCAGTGGTCCTTAATGTTCCTTCAGACAAGAGACCAAAAAAAAAATATATATATAAATAAATAAATAAATAAATAAATAAATATACAGTTAAAGTACAGAAAAGGAGGCAATCTACATAAAGCTATACGGGTTTTGAGGACCAGAAGGATATGTAGCTACTTATTTTTTGTGTCTATTAGAGGGCAGGAAGGCACAGTGTGGTGTTACTCTCCTTTAAAATCAAAATAAACATTGCTGCACCGGCTAAGGCTTCACTCTCATGCCCTTCCTCCTACACAGCCATCACCCACCAGCTAGAGAAACAATTGCTGATGAGCACAACCAGCTTTGGATATATGGCAAATAGTTGCCTTGTCCCCAAAACTACAGACTTTGCTGTAACGTTTACCCAGGTGTTGTCTTGTCTAGGCGTTACACTAGGAGAAATGGAGGAAGGAGATACAGGAGGTACCTGGTGGTGTATGAACACATTTGTTAGAACACAGTACTGCAATGCAGCAAAGGCTTGCACAAAATGAAGAATTCATGATTCCCCATCACAGTATTTTGCCTACAAACACAATAACCTTGAATCAACTCTTCTAACAGTATGATATACATTTATATAGTATCTTAATTAATGGAAAAGCAAAGGAATACTGCAATTAAAAAAATAAGCAAAACTGAACATACTAGCAATTGGTCTCAGGTGAAAGAAATACATGAAGTTTATGTTAGAAAGAAAAGAATAAATTCCAAAATTATGGCTGCTGATGGTAGATTCTACAAAAGAATTCTCATTGTTGACAAAATTGGTGGGGAAGAACAGCAATTTGGCACATGCTGAATTTTACATACAATGAAAAGGAACATTTCTTCAAAACTTCACGTCACATATTTATGTTCAGGATAAAAATGTTCTGAGAATTTTCCCAACAGATCATGAAGGAAGATTGAGTTCAAAAAGAAGCACTTTTTTTTTTAAAAAAAAAAAACAGAAAAAGAAAAGCAAGCAAACTCTCTTGCTTTGCTTCATTTGTCAGTCACCACCAAACCTTGATGGATTTTCGGGCACATTCCTCACCAGTGGCATAACATTCTTTAGCACCAGTATTAAGCTTAACATTAATAGATCTTGGGCTTTCATTTTGCTGTTAGCTGATACATCTAACTTCTTTTTTATTTGAATTCTAATCTAAAAATTAAAAATAATAGTAATAAAAATAATAAAATATTGCCCTAGTGCATATTCTGTGAAGTTTGGCAAAACTAACACTTCTGCACAATTTTAGCAGCTGCAACCTTGAGGCAGTAGCTGAGATGAAGACCAAAAATGGGTATTATGCACATTTGATATTAACAGAAATAGGAAAGCTTCTGGCACTATACTGCAGTCTGAATGGAAAAGTCAGATTGCACACAAAGGTCAACTCTTCTGCAGGCAAGAAAAATAAATCTTGCAGGCAGTATTAGTACGAATTCAATAGAAACATCATTTAGTCAGGGAGTCTAATCTTAATCAAGGTGCTACCCTGATAGCATTACGTTCTTTGTGTGAATGAATTAGAGGACACTGAGACATGCTGTGGAGACTCTACTATTTACTCTTCAGGAGAAAATATCACAGACAAAGAAACAGTCAAGTTAAGTTTCACACTAAGGCAGCCACCTGTATCTACATCTGAAAGAAAAGATGACAAGTAAGCATTCGGGAAGTTAGTCACTCAAGTACAGGCTTGGGACTGAATACAGTATGGCAAGAGACCCTTTAGTCAACCCTTCTTTAAACTGACACCCACATTCAGAATAAGGTACATTGTACATGTGCCTGTTCTGGACTTCAGATAACATCTGTTTTCTCAGTATGTTCCCTTAATGAAGAGTTCTCATCAATGTAATTTTTTGTCTGCACTGAAACACTGGACATCATAACAGGTAGCAAAGAATGGGTTTATCATATTGTCTTGGGTTTCTCCTAAAGGAAGTACCAACTTCCTTTAGCTTATAGTGGCATACTTAATTTCCTTTCTATGAGGAAATGAAGACTAGTTATGTGTAGGTACCTATTTTTGCTTTTCTTCTTCCATTTCAGCAAATGACATGGGGATGTGGGCAGGTCTACTTAGGAAAACACAGTAATAAGTTGAAGGAGTGTTTTTTTTGTTTGTTTGTTGTTGTTGTTTTTTTGTTTTTTTGTTTTTTTTTTTTTAAAAAAACCACAACTTCTAGACTTCCACTCTGTCAGCAGTTCCCTGATCTGTAGCTGCAGCTCCCATTCACATCCCTGAAAGCACAGCACCAAGTCAAGTACTAAGTGTAACTCCAAAACTCCAAGTACGGTGATCAGGAGAATCCCAAGATGAATTTTACAGACTCTTGCTGACCCCCCAAAGCTGTCTCTCATTATGATCCTCTTCTTCCCTTTCCAACTCAATCTATGTCTCACAAAACGTCAGAGTATCCACAGAACTAAAGCTGCTAAATTACATCTAAAAATTTCCACAAAACTAAACCATTTACATGCATAGGATTTCACACGTCTGCAAGTCATAACCTCTACTGCACACAACACAAAAAATTCCAGATGCCATAATTTCACTGGAGCCATGCAAATGTTAGCAACCAGAATTGCCTTTCAGCTTTTCCCTTTACTCAGAGTAAGATCCAGAAAGAAGGAATCTGTGAGTTAGCCTGGTGGCAAATGGCTACATTATCAGTTGTCTCATTTAATCTTGAGGAAATCAATCAGCACAACTTCCCACAAGCTTTCTTGTCGGCAATACTCCCTGTAGCCCAGTCTGGTTCATTTTATCCCTCTGTAGTGCTCCATCTAGTTATGAACCACTAGACCATCCATTTGTTTGGATTCTCAGTTTCCTATGGAAAGAAAAACAACAACAAAAAAACCCCACACTTGCTTAGAAGGAGTAATTTTGACATGGCCACCAGAGAGACCAAGAGAGGATAGCATAGGATGTGATGCAATGTGATACAACGCAATATAATACAACAGAAGAATAGTCCAGTTGGAAGAGGCCTTCAAATACCATTAAGTACAATTGCCATAAATTTCCAAAGAATAAGATTAACTTAAAGTCCAGAAAACTAATAATAGAAGCCCTACAGATGGCTTTAAAATTACTTAAGGCAGATGCTTATTAAATAAACAATATCCATCTAGCAATGTGGCCTGCGTTATCTTGTAGGTAAACAATATTAGAGCAAGGAATGTGGACTTTCTTTTTACTTCACATTTTACTCAAACATATTCTGAGACAGTTACAGCAGCAAAATCACATCTCACATATCAATCAATACCATTATTGAAATATCATATACCAAAAAAGTCATTGTAATTTAATCAGTCTTCTTGCTGGGCTTTGAAGGTGTGCAAAATTCACCAGTCTGTATATCTGGGAGAGAAAAAATATATATTTAATAACCCTACAGAGTGATTCACATGAAATAATCAGAAATAAAAAACAACCTACACCTTTTGAAACAAGAAATGCCAAGATGGTGGCAATACATTTAATATCCCATAGGTTGCTGTAATAACAAAAGCCATGCAAGAATAAAGAGGGAAACGTGCTACAGGGAAAAGCAATAGGTTCTTTTTGTCCTTAGGCCAGTGGAATCTAATCAAGAGTCTGTGCTACTTTTGCACATTTTAGAGAACATCACCAGAGAATTTAAGTTGTAAGAGGTCTGCATAGCACAGGAAAGAAATTAAATAGAAGTTGCCATCATACTCATTGCTAAATGACTCCTCTGTCAGGCTTGACAAAGTGATAATATAAATAACTTCCAAGGATAATTTGCTAATACTTGTCTAGTTGGTTTGATTCAGCAATTGGCACTGATAACCCAGTCTGATTTTCAGAAGAGCAATGGCTCGGTTTAATCCTTAATTTCCACTGCAGAAAATTGCAGCCCATTGTAAGAACCAGTGATTTACCAGGGTAACATATCACCAATATACACATTGCAGAATCTCACAGTAGCTATTTGTATCATTGTGTCAGACCACATAAACCTGTATAAAACACAAAGGAGGAAAGAGTCCCAGAATGTCACTTCAAAGCACCCCAAAGAAAACAGTAAGAAAAAAAAAAAACATATCTTTTATAAAGCTTAATTATATCCTTCATATAGCCTGAGGCAGGGATCTACGTAGGTCACTCCAAAAATAATGCCTCCCATTGATCTCCATGGAAACTACAACTGATGCAAGAACACAATAACACTATTTGCTAGAGCAAATTTTAAAGTACAAAACACTATTTTCCAAAATAGACATTACCATTAGCTATGCATTTTCTGCCAGCAGTGAACAAAAGCCTGCCTGCTGCACGTGTAAGATTCTGAACCAGTGGAGATGACCCACTGTCACCACTGCTGAGATGCACCACCCATCTCTCACTGTGCTCATATTCTCTGTTTGGCCTCCAAAAACATTCAGGATGAGTTCATGAATATCAATGGGCACCATTTTTTCCCCACATGGAGAAATTCAATTCCACACATTTTCTTTATATGCACTTCCATGTCAGATGCCATTTGGTCGTTAGGAAATACTTCAAGAGAGAGTGGTCAGGTAATGGAACCAACTGCCCACAGAGGTGGTGGAGTCACCATCCCTAGAAGTGTTCAAGAAATGTTTAGATGTTTTACTGAGGGACATTGTTTAGTGGGAAATATTGGTGATAGGTGGACGGTTGGACTTGATGATCTTGGAGGTCTTTTCTAACCTTGGTGATTCTATTCTATGATTCTATGATCTGTCACATGGCAACAAAATGTAATGGAATATCGGTGGGAAGGTTCAACCTCTATTGCCTTACTACCAACATCCACCTCTAACATCATGGGCCAACATAATAAATAGGAGGTATTATTTTCATAGCAGCCCTCATAAATGAAATATTTTATATAACCAGACCATTGCTAGTGGCCCTCTTACTTCTCATTAGATAGACTAAAACAGCAGCTCAGAGTCTGCATGTGAAACTGCAAAATACCTCTGCTTAAACTTTGATAAAAATTCATTTGTCCATAGCAGATTGCTGTGATGCAGTATCTGTTCCAAGTATTTGTGCATTTGTTACCATGTTTGATTCTACTTCTATCCTTATCTACCTGCCATTCTCTTCATTTTTAATTCTAGATCTTCTCCAGTTGCTGCTGTGGCTGTTCTGTCCAGCATGGTGAACGTGGTAAATAGCACCTTGATCACTGGGCACACCCCAAGGAGAAAAAACACCTGCAAAAGAGAAATCAGGCTGGTCTAGCAGATATCTTGATGACAACTGTAAACATAAAAGGTTCAAGTTCATTTTCATTGCTGACTGTGCCACATCAGCTCTTCCTGCACTAGCTGCTAGTCTACAACTGCAGGCTACTAGAGTAATACCCTCTCAAAGGTATCCAACAGCAGCAAATAGAAAGATTTCTATCAGTTGAGGCCTTTCCTAGAAATGAATTAACATTACTTAAGAACTGAAAACAGAATGCAAAAAAATCAACCACTGCTGTACATAAGCTGTTTTTTTCTCCTCTTCACACTGAAGAGATAGGCATTCCTAAAAGCAGTAGAGCAAGGTCATGAGCCAAGTGTCCATTTCCACGATGGTCCCTCACCAACACTGTAGCAGAAGAACAATTTTGCAGCATCCTCTGCAAGGTTTAATGTCTCAATTAGCTAAGTACTGCAAAAACTTTAAAGCAGTGAGGGACAATAACTCTGGTGGCCCTGTCCAAACAGTCACAGCAGTATTGTCTCCATCCCAACCAACCGATGTGATGTACAAAAATGGGAGGCTGGGATAACCTTCAAACAGCATTGCTGAAATTCTCAGAGCTCTGATTCATGCACAGCCCTCATGGTTGAATGCACTTTAGGGGATAAAACAGCATGAATTGCATTTTTCAAAATGGAAAAATACAGTCGTATGTAAAGAAGATATTTAGAACAGAACAAAGCCTTGATGGGCTGCAAGAAGTTCCAGCTTATTCTCCTTTTAGATATTTTCTGCCTATCCTCCCCTAATGCTATAGAGTTCTGAGGAGGATGACTACTTAACCATAATATATATAAATAAGTATATAAATATGCATATAATTACAAAATAAAAAGCTTACTCACAGGTTTTATGCCTTATATCTCACACACATGCTATTCACTCCACAAGGAAATAGTGGAAGAAAGGATGAAGTATAACAGATGCTAGATTGTTCCCATAGTGCAACATACTCATTCCCTGAGATAACTCAGGTGAAAAGTCTGTGTAGTATAAAATAGCACAGAAGAGCACAATTCTATGACATGGAATGAAAAGCAGCTACCTATGAAATCAAACAGACTTGGATGATACAGTTGGTGGATCTGCTGCTGATGCTAATTGTACTCCATGTTAGGTGTCAAATTTAAGACTATTATTTTTACAGTTTCCAAAAGCATGTTGGGCATCTTCCAGGACAAATAAAAGGCATGGGCCATGATCTGCATGGTTTTCAGAGACTTGGCATGACAAGTGAGGATCACCAAAGGCTCTGAGTATCACTGAGGGGATACACTGAAGATGGGTAATGGAATATTAAAGCTAAGACGTTAAACATCATAAAAGACAAAAGGTTAATATTTTGCTTTCCACAGCAGCACTAGCTGTGTTGTGTTGCACAGCCTGCGCAACAACATCGACCATAACTTGTTAGCATTTCCATTTCATGAAGAAAAAAAGAAACTCAAATACTGCTTTTGCCCAGTGTAGCAAAATGAAGCCCACTTTTGCACTCATCAAAACTGAGATTAAGATCCTCTTACAGTAATGTGCGTATTGTCATGATCCATACAAAAAAAGACATTAGAAAATCTGGGAGCAGTACTTAATTCACAAAGACTAAATTTAATGGCAATCAACAGTCGCTAAATGAAAACTCTGATATACTGAGTGTAGTTTTTTTTAAGACTTTAAACTCATTTAGGACATCCATATTGTCTATTTTTCATGTTACTGCATTAGATAGATTTCAGGTCTCCAATGATGCGAACACTGGAGGTGTGCACTGTGACTTCAAGAGGTAAGCACCTAACAGGAGCAAGCGAGAGCTCTCAAGACAACTCTTGCCTACACCGAAGCATACCAGATGTTAATCTCTCTTCTTATTCAGTCATTTTCCTGACATCACTAGCAATCACTGTCTCTTGCAAGTACATCCATAAACAAAACTCATGTTAGATAAACATCTCAGCAGATATGGAAAAGTCAGAAGAGAGTATTCAATTGTACTCACCAATCTAACCAAAATAAGTAACAGCAAAAATGAAGTGAAAGGCTTCAATTACTGATCCCTTGAGTGCTAACTACCAGAGGTAGCTTTAAACAAGTATGGCTCAGATGTACCCACAAGCTAACAGAAGTAGAATCTAAGTCTGTAGTTTAGATCACATAAAATACCAACAGCACAAATGGATTTAACCTTTAGTAATGCCTTTGTGACAACTATGACAACATGGTATCCTGCACAAATTGCCTCAGACAAACAGCGGCCATTAATATTTCAGAAATTCAAGAGAAGAGTAAGACTATCACAAGGAAAAGCTACAAAGTAATGAGGTTAGTAGAGGAAGACTGCAATTACAGGGATAAACAAAGTACAGCTGACTGAAACAAGTTCAACAGTGAAAACAAAGACATTAGCAGAAATTCTGCTATAATTTGGCTATAAAGGCTGCTTTAAAAAAATCATGAGATTATATGAATGCTTTAAAATCCAGCTAAATTAGATTATTGCTATGCTACTGTAGTTACAGAAGGAATTGACTTTTTAAATAAGAACACAGAAATATTTCACAGCAGGTAAACAGAATTACATGAAAGTCTTTCAGGCTATGAGAAGATAAAACTTTATAAGCAAAATTAAAAAAAAAAAAAGATGAGAGAGAAAAGAAACAGAAGAAAAACAGAAAAGAAAAAACTATAATCTCTGTCATAGAAAATTATAAGCAGGTCTACTTACTATAGAAAATATCTGAACTGCAATTTGCATAAATAAATAACAATTTCTTGCCAGCTCCCTCCTTTTATCTCATTTTATTCCCAACTTCTAGCTTGCTTGCCCTCTATTTGCTTCAACTGCACTTAAATTCAATTTCCACTTCCTTACAAATTAGCTTCCCTATTATAGCATTCCTGAGCATGTTTATGCACTTACAGAAAACAAGTAGATAGGAGCTTTTGGGCATTCATAACTTTTCCCCAAGCAACAATAACAATAACGCATTTATAATAACCAAATCAGCAGGAACAAGAACTTGGTCAAGATTACGGCTCAGCAAATATATTGTTTTTTCGATTTATTATCCCAGATGGGTAGTGGGCAGAGAAAATGTGTGGTAGAGCTTGATTATTTACTGCTTGAGGTATCCATAGGAAAAGAAAGCAACATAAATGAGGAGGATGTGGGCACTACTTACAAGAACATATGAGTTGATAATGGACAACAACTTGAGTATTTGTCTTGCTCTGCTGAAAACCTCATTTATATTCCTTCGCTTATCTGAAGGAGTTTAATCCATCATCAAACATGGATTAGGGAGAATTTACAATATTTCCTGCTGAATATGTTCCGCCTTTTTACAAGACTCTTAAATTTTCCACTGGGCCATAAAAGAAGAGTGACATTATAATTTAGTGGATGTAACAATGTTGTACACTCCCATTCTAGTCCCTGAACATCCAGCACATCACGAAGCACCACAGAATCAACAGACAATACTGAGGGCAGTTCACCCATGCATACACTACAAGATAGTGCTCAGGATTCTGTCTGGAGCAGCAACTGTAATGGTGAATACAAACAGATTTCTCAATTCTCTATGAAGTGGACCCACTATAGTATCTGAATGAGTATATATGTATGTGATATGAAGTAAAAGTGAATCAAAATGAAATCAATGCACCCATCTCTTCAGTCATGTAGCATGACATTGGAAAATTGTCACTGAGAGGAGGAATCAAATCCCTACTGTACTAGGCAAAAAGGGGAGCACCAGTACATGGAAATGTTTGCCACATTCAAAACAAATTTAAGAACAATTTCAAGCAATTAAAATATTCAGTGCCATTTATCTTCATTCCAATCTAAAGTTGCATCAAAATTTCTGTTATTCAAGGACTTTACATAAGAGGAATAACTTACATATAGAATACAAACAATTAACTTGAATCTTCAAATTGTAAACAATAAGAAATAATGCAAAATGATTACATATTTTAACAGAAATTTATCTGCTTTAATAAGGTTCTTCATATTCTTAGCTTCCACTGCTCTTTTAACAGAGCTTAATACTTCAATAGCCCTAAATCATTCCTGAATGAACTGAAAGGAAGAGGAAGGAGAGGGCAGGGGGAGAAAGGAAATGGTGCCACAGCAAACACAATGCTTCTGATCGAGTTCTGCAGCTAATCCTTTTTTCAGTAAAACACTTTCATACTTTTACAGACATTTTAAAGATGCATAGCAACTACTGCTACTTCTAGTAGACACTACAAATACAGTATAACTTGCACAGACTCAAGACACTCTCAAGCACTTAAGCAGAGACAATATGAACTGTAAGGTTTCAGGTTAATTTTATTCTACCTTGTAACCTGGCTGAAGCTGTTATTATTTCTGTCATGTTATCTGCACCCTCTGAAATTCTAAAAGATCGCAGTTCTCCACTAAAGCATCAGTAAGGTGCATCTGCCAGCTGTAGTGAGTAGCCATCAGTCTCTGCAGGACATGCTCCTTCAGCTGTACAGTAACAACCATCAGCAGGGAGAAAACATTGGTCATAACCATACAAATATAGATACAAATGCCCAGGAGAGACATGGGAATAGTCTTTAACTCTGTCAAGTTCTTTAGCCTTTACATTCTTTAAATAAATAACAGGTTTTGTGTTCTATATTTTCCAGAAATACATAATTAATTTTGCTCCAAGATACATATAGGCCTTCTCCCCCCCCTTTTTTTTTTTTTTTTTGAATGACTCTGAGCCCCCATAATTTCCCATCAATATGTTGGGAACATATGCTGATGTTTCCACAGCAAGGTTTTTATTCTTGCTTCCAATAGTGGATATTATTGGGCCTCCATGGTAAGTATTAAAGAAAAAAAAATATATAGAAAAGTATACTAAGGAGAGAGGGGGAAAAAAAAGGTATGAATGAAAGAATTGCATTAGTCATTCTTTAATTCCTTACTGATGTAAAGGATTATGACATTGAATCATAGAGTTGAGGCAACTACAGAGATAGCCATTTAAAGGAACATCCAGTGGATTAGGATCTTGACATGTTATTTTGGACACGTTATTCCTGGACACAGGAAGCTATGCCTTGGTTTTTTACATGCCTGAATTAGGCCTATCTGTGTTACATTCAGGGAAGATTCAGTTAGATTAAATGACAATCAAGACAAGGTTCTGATCTGTCCTTCAAACTTAACTTTGAAGATTTATAAATGGTCAAATGTTACTTATTTTTCAAGTTTAAATCACAACTCCGCATCACACAAGGACACCACTGAAAAAATTCTGGTTGTTCTTGTAGTTCTTCCTCCATGTTTCCAAATCCCCCAAAAATTCAGGCTGAAATAATTTTCAGCACATTCTTCATATATCAGTGTCATTTGATAGCTGGCTGGAATGGAAACTTAGTTTCTAGTAAAGTTCCAAGTTTTTGGGAAACGTGTTCCCAAGTAATACAGCATTATTTTCAGAAATTGGGAGCTCTTACCACTCACCAAAAAGTTAAATTTTGAATTGTGAAATGAAGAAGTTTTTTAAAAAGTTTTGCATAGCAGTGTGATGTGTCCACCAAAGCATTACAAGCTTTATGTAACGTAATCACAGAATTTAGAACTTATTTGAAAATAAATTCTTTAAAAGTCAAGTTCTAATTTGATTATTTAGAATCTCAATTCCTTTTAAAACCCAGTTTGTTCACATTCATACAAGCTGTAAAAATTCTCAGTGATCCAAATAAGTTTAGTAAGCGGGCTTGACTGTCACTCTGGATAGCTAATCTCTTCAGTAAGTGTGCAATTATAGACAAGTGAGGGAAGCAAGATGTTTTCCTCTAGTCTCGTCCAGTAACTTCAAAAATGTCACAATACTTTTTCCTTAAATTTAAAGTGTAATTTCATCTGGATTAACATGTAGCCTATTCTAGTCAGACAATGATAGGTATCAAGGAAGACTAGTAAGCATTATCCACCTGGACAAATTTACTTATTTTGAAAATAAAAAAATAAGTAAAAAAGACTGATAGATCTCTGTTTCAGAATGAATTGCAACACAAAAATAGGAACATTTTAATAAATGTGCAGTATGGGAAAATAGCTTAGCAGTTACTCTCACACAGACATAGGATATTCAATTAAATATAAATGAAGCTAATTAAAAATCAGTTAAAGATTTCTTCACAATTTAATCAAGCATTTTGAAAAATTATTTACACAGAAATGTATGGACATCAAGAATTTGGAAAGATTAAAGGATCACCTGAATATTCCTACAGACAGTAAGAATAGCCAAAGTAGTCTGAACTAGTGGAACACGCCTTTGCTTCTGGAAAGGATGCGAAGCTTCATGTTCTCAGGCTTAGGTCAATCCACCTAAACAACACAGACCAGTAACAAACAAGACTACAAGTTATCCTATACCAGCTTCAATATATCTTTATCTATAACGCAGAGGGGATATACTGGTACATGAGTTGTTAACGCAAAACAAATGACCACCTTCCTAAACACAAAAAACAGTAACTGCTTACTGCAGGTGTGATGCTTTTTACTACTTCATTGTTCGGAGTGGCTGCTACAGTAAAAGCATGCTGCTTTTTTGGCACACTTGTCACTACCCTCTTGCCACATTTAAAAATGCAGAATTTTTCTTTTCTAATTTCAAATCACAACAACCTCAAAATGCGTTTTCCAATCCAGAGTGCAGTAAAGTTCTCTGGAAGGAAAGAAGCAAGATACTAATGAAAGAGAATGAAAAGTGTCCTAGGGCTTTAAAGTACTGAACTAGGGGAGTTGTTTTCCCATCATTCCTCCCTACAAAAGATACAATTAGAAAACTAAAAGAAAAGATATTTCTTCTTGTTACCATATTACGTTTGTGCCCATTTTGTTTCCCTAACATTATATGCCAGTATTTACATAGCAAGAGAAGTGACAAGATCAATGTCTACTCAGGCTGATATACCAACTAATTTGATTTCTTAGGATAATAGGAAAAAAAAAAATCTATATGTGGAGGCTTAATTTGAATAAATTACTAACAGAAGCGTAAGCATTACGAAAAGGGGGAAAAGAACAGCCTTCATAGAAAGTGGGAACAAAGTTCCCCAAGTCAAACTGAGATTATAATCAAGAATTTCTGTATATTATGGCATACTAGCACACTTAAATTTATTTGTATTCAGAGGTGATCCAAAATTCACTACAGCTACAGCATCTGGTCCATTTTAAGTGCTTACTGAGAAAAGGGACAGAATAAAACACTTTAGGACTGAGTCTGATCACCCTTCTGTTGTGACTAGTCTAGGGTAACATCTCAAATGGTGTAATAAATACAAAATATTTCTATAGCACAGCAGAGTGGAACAAGTTCCCAAAATTCCCAACTCTTAATTTTATACTTTCCCCAAGAGCAGAATAATTCTTCAGTTCATTTCAGTGACTCTTCCCAATTTTAATATTACAGAAACGTTGCTACACATGTGATGCCACAAAAGCAGCTTATTATGTGCAACTGGGACTAACCTCAATGTTTCAAGTAAACATCCTGTGAAAGAGACATTTCATTCCAAATTTCTCTGCTGTTGACCTGACTGGCTTTTTCTAGCCCTTGCTGGACAACTGCAATAGGAGTAGCCAAATAATTCTTTTAAATCAAATCAAGTAAAAACAGAGTGAGGAACACAGTGAAAAAAAAAATCATTCTGTCATACAAACAGCTCTTGCGTATACTTGTAAATCAGTATTCCAGTTTTGTTTAAACAAATGGATGTCTTTCAGAAATCCACAGTATCAGAATAGCACTCAAGATGTCATCTGTTCAGCTCCCTGCACAAAATACTTACATCAGCTCTGACATATTTTTGTTTTACAGACCATTTATATACATGCAATAAAATAGACCACACAGCTCCAAAGGCAACATAATAAAATTATGTTTGGGAAACTTGAATTTTCCAGTGCTACAATGTAAGCCCATTACTATTACAATCTATCACCAATATAGAAAGGAATTAGAGGGAAAGAATAAATAAGCTTTCATTTGTTACCTTTGCCTACTTAGTCCTTTATTCAAGTTAAACAGTGCTATTTTTTGTTTAGCAGATCTTCCCCCCAAGATTATGTTCATTTGCTCTCATTATTCCCACCAGATTCTCTCCAGTTGGTCCACAGCTTTAAGCACATTTAGACTAGATAGTACCGGAGGTCTTTATCAGCCTTAATGATTCTATGTATACAAATGCATACTGTATGCTATCTAATGCCTTACAATTGCAGAACAAAGTTAAAAGGATTGCGTGTCTCATCCTGAGGCTATGTTCCCACATACAGGTTGCTCCACAAGTAATGCTTATTTACTTCTATGGAAACAGCAATAGTTTTATTGTGCTCTTTATACCTATCTGATAGAGCAAATTCTCAGCAACAAAATACTATTGTTCAAGATACTCATCATCGTTAGCTATCCATTTTCACTAGCAATGAACAAGAGCCCGCAGACCACACTCAAAAATCTGCACCAGCAGAGGCAACTCACTTTCACAGCTGCTATGACAGTACTGTCGCTAGGAAAATGTTGCCCGTGCAGTCCATCTTTCATTAGCCTGAACAGATGGAAGTCAGAAGGTGCCAAATCTGTACTATTACAGTGGGTGTGGTAGGACAGCGCAGACAAGTTTGGCAATGTGCTCTACTGCTTTCAAGCTGACATGGGCCTGGCATTATTGTGTTGCAAGTGAAAGGTTGTCTTCCTTCCCCAGCCTGACTCCAGAAGTTCCAGCCTTCAGCTTAGTCAGCACCTCAACATAGCAGTCAGAGTTCATGGTTCATCCAGGTTCCAGGAAATCAAGAAGAGTTACCCCTATCATATCCATATTAAAAAAAAAAAATCACATTCATATATAAAAAAAAAAAAAAAAAACCAAAAAAAACACTTTATCCACTGAGACCTGTATCTTGAAGTTTTTCTTCAGTGTAGAATTCACATCTTGCTATTCCATGGAGGGCCATCCAGCTCATAATGGTGACACCACATCCTGTCACCACTAATGATGACATCTGGGAAACTGTCACACTGAGCTTCGTATTGTTTCAATAGGTCCTGACAAACTTGCGTATAATGTTCTTTCTGTTCCTGTGTGAGTGTTCATGAGACTCATCTGGCACAAACTTTGTGATATTCGAACTTTGCAATCACTGCTTCCAATGAATGGAAGTTGATACTAATCTCTGAACACAGTCCCCTGGCCATAATCCAAAGATGAGCTGATGAAGATGCACTTCATTTCATAGTCTGACAGCTGCACATGGCCATCCAGAACATGGCTTTTCCTTCATGCTGATGCGCTTGCACCCTATTTGGTTTCCATAAACATTTAGCAAGCATTGATGAACGTCAGTGGGTGCCATCTTTTCACCCGAACATGGAGGAATTCAGTTCCACACCTTCATTTCATATGCACTTCCATGTCAGGCATCATTTGGTCAGAGTGCCCCTCTTCTGCCACCTGTCAAACGGTAACAAAATGTAACAGAATACTGGTGGGAAAGTTCAACATCTATTGCCATACCACCACCATCCACCTGTGAAATCATGGGCCAACGCAATAAAATAGGAGGCATGACTTTCAGAGCAGCCCTTGTACTCTGGCATTTCCAAGTTTTTGTAATGGTAGGACGTTAATTCTTTGGCTTAGGTTCTCCAGCTGATCTTTTCGTATAGTATCAAGACCCATTGAGTGGTATTTCCATTATCTTAAGTGTCTTAATTTAGATGCTTGATCTAGGAAAATTCAATTCTTGTATTTCATCTTTTGCATTATCCCCATACCTAAAATAGCTCTAATTAAATGATATAAATACAACTTCTCAGAATTTGGCATTTTTGTTTGCCCAGTTCAAAAGCAGCTTTACCAGGACCTTGATGTCCCAGCAGACATCAAGCTGAACATGAATCAGTAATGTATTCTCACCATTAGAAGGTTAATGGTATCCTGTGCTGTCTAAAGCAAAGGTTTTCCAGCAGGTTGAGGGAGACGATCCTTCTCCTTTGGTCAACATTGGTCAAACCACAACATGGTGTGCTGGGTCCAGCTCTCCGCTCCCCAGTGTAGACCTGAGTATACTGAAGAGAAATCAGTGAAGGACCACAAAGATGAAGGAGGGACTGGAACACGTCTATGAAGAGGCTGAGACTGTTTAGCCTAGAGAGGCTCAGGAGGGATCTTAACAGTGTCTATAAATATCTGTATGGAGGGTTCAAAAGAGAGTGGAGCCAGGAACTTCAGTGGTGCCACTGAAGTTCTGAGCGCCAGAACAAGCAGAAATGGGGACAAATTGGAATACAAGAAGATCTGTCTAAGCATCAGGAAGCACATTTTCTTCCTGTGCAATTGAAGGAGCACTGGCACAGGTAGCAGTCTCCTCCTTGGAGATCTTTAAAAGACATCTGGGCATAGTCTCATGCAAAATGGCATAGCTAGTCCTGCTTGAGCAGGTAGTTGAAGCAGATGGCCTCCAGAGGTCCCTTACAGCATCAGCCATTCTGTAATTATGTGATACTGATTTATCACAGAAAGATATCTGAATTTCAGAGTGGATTTACACTTTCAGAAATGTTATCTATACAAAAAAATCTGTGAAGTTCCTTCGTACACCAAAGAATCGTAACAGCAAATATAAGTAACTAATAGGGAGATGAATAATAAGGTGGTGAAGGGAAGGGCCTCACACAGAGAATACTTCTGAATAGAAGGGAAAAGTGGTTTTTTGATCTATATACTTTGCAGAGCAGAGTGCAGATGCTGTAACAATAGAGACATTCAGTCCTTGTCCTGACAGAGAAGTAGTTTACACTTTGCTTTTTTTACTAGACATGAGAAGCCCTCAAACAGCTATTCCAGAATGCATTTCTTATCATTGAATATATACTGTTTATTCTGAATTTGAAAAAATAAACAATCGTGACACTTAGTAACATCCATTATTTAATTGTCACAGTCTCTCAGATGTTTTCCAGATCCAACTCACTGACAAGATCTCATGCCAGTTACTTTTTCAGAAGAGTCACATGAAGCTGAGTCTGGAGCAAAAGCTTTGAATTAACATCATGAAACTCATTATCTGTCAGTTGGCAATAGAGAATACCTGAAAAAGGACCTGCAATAAGTTTTCTATATAGAAAGCTAGTGGAATTTAAATGGGAAGACTGGTGAATACTTACATTATAATTAGTAATCTTACAACAGCTATACTAGAAATACTAAGGAAATGATATCTAAGAAACGAAGCATTAAAAGATAATGCTTAAAAAAAAAATCTATTGCTACCATACTCATAGAGACTGAGACACAAAGCACTGAATCAAAAAACTTATAGAATACTACACGTACTATATTGTATCCAAACCTTGATGATCATACTCCAACCTTGATGTTTACATCAAGAACATCCAAAATAAATAATATAATCAGGACTGGTAACAATTAATTTAAAATTTATTTTAACAAGATTTGAGTTGTTCTGAAAGATTACAAGTGAACTGTCATTGTTGAAAGGAACGTGAATGTGTTTTGTTTACGTGTGATCTGTATGAAATTTGATAGATGAACATATCTGAAAAGCTTTAAGGTGACGTTCCGTACACTAAAATATTTTTTAAAAGATGCACAGAGAAAAGAGACAAAAGCACAATACTAAAGTAGCCTTCCTACTAGACACATTAAATAACCTATTAAAAAAAATAAGCTGGTCTCCTTGAAAATCAAAGGCACTTTCAAGGAGCCTTGCCCTCTCTCAGAGCATATGTAAAGTCTCTCTCTTCCTTGTTCACTACTGTCACAGGATTTGCAGGGATAACAATGTTTTTGGATCTCCATTTGCCAATAGAGATCCAAAAGAACGTCAGTAGGTTTAAAACATGATAAAGAAAAAGCAGATGTGAACATACACAAACACATTCAGATATGAGTGTGTATAGAAAAATACACAGAACTACAGCAGTTTTATTTCCTTAGGAGTAGACAATGTTTAGTGTTCACCTATTTCAGAATGAAATCTTCTCAGTGTACTCAATTTCTCTTGTACTTTGGAAATGGATTGAGGGAAGGTGACATGTCTCCGGAAGTTCATTGTCAGGAGTATATTTACCCCTATTCCCAAGAGATATTCACCTAGATATTTCAATATTCTGCTTTGGAACTTCCATAGTGCAAGACAAAGTTCTTGTATCTCTCATTCCTATTCTTATAGCATCACTATGTGCAAATTATGTCACCTTCAAGCACAGCCTGCAATCATACCCAGGGCTATTTTCATCTTTCGAATCAGATTTAAAATTGAAATTCATCATTCTCCTATTTTCATATCCTATTTACTGAAAGTGATTAATTTGTTTACTTGAAGTTTCTAGAAAGCCGTCTTGTAGTTGAGAAGTGTAACAAGTATCTGTATAATTCTGAGATTATATCCTTTCTTGAGGTTTTAGCTATTTCATGGTTTACCTTCTTGATTTTCTGTAAAGGCGACTGCAGTAATGTTAGCCGATATATACTAACTTCATCTGTAAGACACAGTGCCTCCAAGAGATACGTGTAAAAATACACATCTTCTAAAATAAGATATACTTAATTATAAATGATAATAGACATAAATACACTTTGTGCACAAACAAAATTTGGTTAGTGTTTGGTAGAAATATTTTTGTATTATTATTTCCATTTACTCTTAACAAAGTCTGACCATTTTCTTTTGTTCTGGAAGGACTACCTGATGCAATCAATTTTTACTTGAGCAGAACGTTCCATAAATCATCCATAATAACACCAAGGACATCACAAAACTTAGAAGTATAAATTGCAAGCTTAGCAACAGCATATCAAATGTTAAGATATCGGTCAAGTACATCTTCCTACCAGCTCATTGTAAATAATAAAGGAAATGGATTCTTTTCTGGTGCAGACAAACTGTGGATCAGCATTATATCAGCTACTCTAGAACTCTAAGGCATTCCCCGCCCCTCCCCCCTCATCTACATCATCTAGCTCTGTTTCACTGAATCATCCTCTAAATAAATGTCAAATTAAAATCTAGTGAGGAAAAGAAATAAATTCGTATACTGTTTACATAGCAGTATATTCATCCGCATGATGTAGGACTTTATGACTTAATGCAATAGAATGTAAGCAACAAAGATCTTTCAGCAGATGCCAGGGGAGCTCATAATCATAAAGTCATATCAGACAAGGATAATAAAAATATAGTTAGAATAAACAGACCTAGTTTCTTAGTGATATGGGATAAATCACAAAAAGAAAAATAGAAATGTTTATAAGACGAGGGTGCAGTCATTATTCGTAGACAATACAGAGGAATTAGCAGCAAGATAGTCAAAATGTCATAGTAATAGGATTAGAGGTCATGAAGACCTTTCATGATACTGCATGCATTTCCAAAATGTCACATAAAAACCTAAGAGAAATGCATAGAAGTTTGTTCTTTATTTTACAAAGATAATTCCTCAAGCAATATTTAAGTAACTTAGTTAATGATGACAGTAGAACACTTCTAGGTCTGTATAGTTAAAGGTATATTTCTTTTCCTCATTGCACTGTTGAAGCTCTTGGCTTCAAATTCAGTCAGCATGGACATTTTTGTCTTATCAGGCAAGAGACTTGAAAATATTTTTAGATTGGTATTTATGGGTAGGAGGTTATCTAGTTAAAATTAAGATAAGGCTTACAGTACTAGTTTAGGAATGAGACCCCTGATAGTCTTTAAAATAATATCCAATCTATTTACTTTTTCCATGGTTAGCATGTTAATTAGCTTTCTACAATGGCATTACTAAAAGCTACGCACAAATACCTCACCAAGGTTTTCTTTCAGTGCTTTAATGCTGTTTTCATCTGCTCTCAACTGCTATCTGAAAGCCTTCAAAATATGAGTGCAGTGTGAAAAAATATTTTGTTCTCCTCTATGCACTGCTTTTTAAAAGGAGAAAGAAGGAAACAGATGACAAAACTATGATAAAAACAATTCACTAGAAATAACATGTTCTGTGCGTGTTCCAGTAAGTATGTTACTCATTTCCCTTTTAAAGGAGTTAAGTTAGGTTAACTTAAAAGCAAGGTTATGGAATTCTAGGACTCATCTTGGGCCTGTGATGATGTTACTACCATGTATCTTGGTAATGGCTTGAAACAATTTACTTCCAAGAATCCCTCTTGTAGAATATCAGGTATAAGTCACTAAGCTAAAAGGAAAGTATTCCTGATTCTTTCAAAGTATGCAGGCACAAGAAACCAAACTTGTACATACCCTTCAGACACTTTCTACTACCAGAACTATCAGTTTTCTTAAGTATTGCTTTCGTTTTAAAAGAAGTTGGATTCTAGTTGGGCCCTAGTTTTCTCCAGGTCCTTTCAGAACTTATTTTCTTTTGATATTGCCTACCATAACATCTTAGTACTTGTAAAAGCCTATAGATCTTCTAATGTAAATGTGAAATAAGTAGGAGACATTTACCTCAGTTTTCTTCAAAACGGAGGAAAAAAAAAATCTGTATGTGTTTTTATGAGCAGAGAGTACACCGTACAATCTGGCAGTCCTCCTGCCTCAACTACAGGAAGACAAGACCCACTAGATAAACTCTCCCTGGAGATTTACCAAGCCATAAAGATCAATTCTTTATCTCCACACCATTTTAGCTACAACTAAGAAACGCTATGAATTTTTTTTTTTTAACATTGTCCTCACCATCTAGACTCATTATACAGTGACTACATTGCAGCATCTTCAGAAGTAAAGATTTTTTGTTTATGAATTAGATTAAAATACTGCTTTGACAGTGCAGTAAAAAAAACTCTGCCCTGGCTTAGGTCTGGTGCAGGCTTTCAGCCAAGATGTTAAACATGCGCCTATATAACATCTTTGCTTTATTATTACTTCAAGAAGTACTGCTTAAGTTCCCTTCATCATCCTACATGTCTGATATTTCAATGTGGTTGGATCTTAGCCAAATATAAACCTTCAACTCACATGAGCCAGCCAGCAGAAATCCCCAGCCCACTCCTGTGCTTTGACTCAGAGATCCTGAATCACTGCTGGGAGGGCTGACAGCAGCTAGAAGCCACAACAGAAAATGCGAACCTCTGCACTGGAAGAGCAAGCTGCCTACTAACAAAAATAACATTTGTTTTCTTTCTTTTGTGACAGCTGTCAGAGTTTAAATCTAAGTATTTTACACTTCTTGTTTTCAACTAAATTAAGCCAGACAGGTGACTTGTACACCATGGGGATTGCAGAACAAACCTAGACTAACAGTAGCAGAAGCCAGTCTTTCAAAAGTTACAACAGAAAGGAACAACAATAAAAGAAACAGAAAATAAATAGACCACTGTAACAGTAATTTATCTAGTGGAATTCCCTGTCCTGGCTACATTTTAGATGGTAGAGTCAATCACCTCTGAATTGCAGAATGTCATGTGCTTTTTCTCAGTCTTCACATTTCTTTTTGGTGGCAATCCATGACATCATTCTTCATAATTATAAATAATGAAAAAGTATTCTGTGGATGACAATGTTCTCACCAGATTTTTAGGATAAATTATTTCTCTTCATCTTACATATAGCTCTGTGACTTTGACTCAGCATTGTTAATAAGACCTTAAATTCCACCGTCCTTAAGAAAGAAACATTATCTAGCTACTTTCAGCAATAAATTTCTAATCATCTTGCAAACTTCTGAGCTACAGGAATCTTAAAAATGGCAAGTTAAATATTTCAGAACGGTTCCTGAAATGCATGACCGTATCCTAATCTGAAATGCAACCTGTCAGTCAGTGCACATGGGAAGGATAAACCTTGAAAGTATTTCAAAATCTAGGAATTCGTTTATAGAAGCAGCTCAGGATGCTTATACCTCACCACCTGTGTTATTGTGCTGCTTCTTTGATTTTTCCCTGTAACCTTGCACTTCACACTGGTAATCTGTGTCAGAGCAAAATCAATGCAAACTACTAGTATAGTCCAGCATACTTTGCTCAAGCATAGTGACTTCACAAAAAAGCATCAAGGAGTTGGAAGAGTAGCCACTATGCACGTCTCAAACAGAGAAGGGGGATATATACATCTAATTCCAAGGTCCACGTTTAGAAACAGAAGCATGATTCAACCCCTAAGAATTACAAGAGCTTGAAGAAACTTCTAACATCTCATGTGTTCTACAAATAAATGCATAAAGCAAGCCAAAAACTAATAGAACAAGAACCACAGATTTTACAGTTGTTTATCTTGTTATTAATGAATCTTTTCCATATATAACAACCATCTAATGTTACTTATGGTGACACTTCCAGTGTTTAGTCTTGGGATGACTGGCTACTAAACAATATATATTGCAGCTTTAGTTAAAATAAGTCCTCTGCTCATGTTGTGGTCTATTGACAGATTAATCCTTGGTTCCCATTGTGGTCACACCCTACACAGCTTTGCACTGAAGGCACACCACCTATCTCCGGAAGGCATATCTGCCCAGTAAGAGTGCAAAGAGGCCAATCAAATTACAGGCACCAAACTGGAGTATAATGATCTTCAGTATCACTGCATTCAAAGACAGGATAACATTTCTGCCCTGTATGGAAAATAAAGGGACCCTAATGTGATGAGCTGCTACCTTCAGCACCTCATTTTGGTTCCTGAAGCTTGGCAGCACCATTTCCCTTCCCCTTGTATCCTGTTATCTCAGGGCAGTTTTACTTTGATTTTCGTTTTGTTTTTCTGAAATACATTCTCTATCAAGAAGATTAAAACTCATGAGCAAAGAAGCATTGCAAGGCATCTGGTTCAGCCTAAAACCTCAGCATACTGATAGTTTATCTAGGAATCTAGTCACTTGGAAAGGCCTTCCACCAGTTTTAAGCTCCTTGCTTATCTTGAGGTGAATATAACACCCCAAATTCTCTTTTAAATGATACATTACTAAGGGAAACGTTGACAGCAGTTACTCAAATGTTAATTGCTATAGAGGTCTGTCCACTTTTTCTTAATCTCAGAACTGTCTTTGTAACTCTCAGAAAGATTCAGAGCACAGCCTTGACTTTTATCCAATCATAGTGCCTTTATAGATTTCAACCCAGTCATTTGGAGGGTAGAAAGGAAAGAAGACTATGAAAGTTTTGGTTTTCATTAAGCATTCACCAGACTTACCATGAAAACAAAGACTAGATAAACCAGTTATTCATCACCTAAATAGCAGCTCCACTTGGAGTCAGAACGCTGGTTAGCTAAGAAGCAAGCAGAAGGTCAGATTTGCTTGCTTCTGCCTGCAGCTGGAAAATAGCATATAATGGTGTGGAAGTATGAAAAGAGATTTTTTTTGTTTATCATTTGTACTATGAGGAGGAAGGAGGACCTGCCTTGGAAAGATAAACCCAAAAGGAAGTCTGAAGAGGCAGAACATGAAAAGGGATCGAGGCACTTATTAAAATGCAGTTCAGTAGGGCTCCAGGCAGCAACAATGATGCCAGGACTTTTTCCTGCATCTGATAAGAAAACAGCGCCTGGCAGGCTACTGGCTAAAACATTTCTCAAAGGGTTCTGTCAGCAGAGAACCAGGACCACCTCCAAGTGTACAGTAGCATCTGGCATTTCAGTACAGCCATATTGTAAGAGATGGGCTACTTATGCACACACTCCTGACCCAGAGCTTCGCAGGGCATTATTTCAGCCAGGAAAAGCTGGTTTTTTGATCTTTACCTTCATGTCCTTAAAGTAATTGGAATCGTGTTGTTAGACTACCTAGGAAATCCTCTTCACAGAAGAAGCCTGACTCTGAGAAGTGCTCGGGTTTAAGGGCAGAAAAATAAAGCCTTTCTAACATATTTTAACTGCTTCCTGCAGGTCAGGATAGCAGACAGCCTGCCAGAGAGCTGGATCACAGGCCACTCTCTCCTACGCAAAGAAAATATTTATCATAAGAATGAAAAAGAAATACCACGATAACGATACCCAGGAGCTGATGGTCCCCGTACTAGATACCAGGCAAACAGCTTCAACAAGACTCAGAAAGTCACCAGACAAAACCAGAAAGCAATTACCTACTGCATTTGTTTGAATGAGAGTTATCCATTTCTTCAGCCTCCTTTGCTTTAACTCTCAGGCCATAACAGACCTATGAGTTGTCACTATACACTGACAACATTCATTTATGTATGCTTGTTTCTTCCATATACTGACACAGATGCCACTACAATTTGGAGAACTCTAGACTTTTTGCTCTCTTTCTTTTTCTGCTATTAGTTCAGAAGTCAGCAAAATGGGCTGTGGATGCTTCTACAATAGGTTCTGTAAATATAAAAAGCCATAATATTTATTTTGCTGATGGAGTTTTCCATGTAAACAGAATAAAGTACTGTTATTAAGTGTATTCTTGCATCTGTGAAAGCAATTTACCAGTGAAGAACACACTGCTGTTTTTAACAAAAGATTGTTTAAATCCTTCTTGCCCCTCTCCCTGCCACAGAGGGGCACATATATTTTTAGTATTTGGGCCCACATTTTTGAAAAGCAGTATCAGAAATTATGTTTTTTTTCTTAAAAGAGAGCATTAACTGGACAGAAATAGATAATGCAGTGTAAGAAAAGGCAATAGCAGATATAGCTGCTTTAAACCAGTTTCAGATCACCCAAGAAAAATAGAGGTCACAATCCAGTAATAAAGAAGGAATCACTTACCTCTTTCCGAGAATCAGGGCTCACCAAACACTCTAAAGGAGGCAGTCTGTAAGTACAGATACCTTCCTTGTGCCTGCAAGCCCTTAAATGAGGTTAGGGTCACAAAGGTGAACTGCTTCCACTTGCGTTCCGGGGCTGGCTATGTCCTTTCGCCAGGTGCTCAATCACTCATTCAGGTCGTGGCCTAACAGTTCCCATTCATGTGGCACTGTAAAATTTCTTAAGCGTTAACCTCCCTTATAAGGCCCCAGCGAAACCTCATTCCTAATATTGTGTACAATCCTTATTTCCCATGGGCAATAAAAATTAATTCATTCTGGAGTAGAGAGAGGGAAAAAATTTCTATGAGGATCAAGGGAATGGAGAGCTGATTTTAGTAAAGAAGACTAAAATGAAACTAGATAATATGCCCAGAGAAATGGAGGCTGAGAGTGGATATTAAAGTTCTGTATAAATATACCAAAATGTAAACAGAAGGGAGAGAAAAAAAAGACTATTCAGACTTAGGGACAACACTGACACAAAAGCAAACGGTTATAAAATGATCAGGAGTAAATTTCAACTAGAAGTGAGATGACGGCTTCTAAACATTAGAGGAACGGAATTTTGGAAGTCTCTTTCAGTGACAGTAGAGAGGGAAAACACCTTAAGTAAGGGTAAGATGAAGCTCAATAGATCTGTCAAGTAATAGCAGCAAGCAAGATTAAATGGCACAAGTCCTTCTGTTCTGCATAGCCTTCTTTTTTCTGGATAGGAATTGAGAGTATTTGTAGTACTTGCACACAAAGTATACAAGAATTAAGGTAGGTCTTGTCATGGTTTTATGATTTTCGGTTATTGGTACTCCACATCATAACATCATGTAGTGAATGTACCTGGTTCTCAGAAGAGAAGGACTACTACATTCCCCACGGCACTTTGCTCCTCTGTTACCATTTTCCAGCCGGAGGGAAAAGATAAAAGCTCGCAGTATAAAAACTTGCAGATCACGAGACCTCGTCCCTTTTTTCCGCCGTCTCTCGTCTTGGCAGCACCTTGCTCTCCAGCCGTCTTATCGTCGGTAGTAGAGTAAGGCCTACCTTGATTTTGGGACATTCTCTCTCTCTGTATTGGATTTATCAGCTTAAATTGTAATTATATTGTATTATAGTGTGTTGTTTTGCATTCCGATATTTTATTTAGTAAATTAGTTTGTTTCTCCTCAGATTGTTGTCACTGTTCTTTGCTCTTAGGGCCATCTCCTTACCCTTTTCCCCTTTTCCCTTTTCCCGGGGTGTGGGCCCGTGGGTCCCCTGTCCCCTTCATCACGGAACCGGGCTGAACGCCCGTAAATCGTTGACAGTCTCCACTGTATACAGCTCTTTTTCACTTCCATGACAGCAGTAACCCTCATTGCTTTCAGAAGAAATTGGGTGTAGACTACCAAATCTAAATAATTTTTATTATTTAAAGGTTCTCAGATTAAGTCATCTGCAATGGGTAGCAGTTCTGAGAGACTGCAGAGTTTTGGCTCTTGGAATTTTTTTTTATAGTACCATTTAACAACACAGGCAAACTCTTCAAACTGATGTGATGATTCCTGTTTGATTCAACCTTGCAAAATTAATATGCAGCTGGTCAAAAATCCATTCTTTCAATTGATTTCATGTATTTATTTTTAAACATCATACTGCTAAGGCTGTTTGAAGTATTCTAACATTAGTGAATCACTGATAATCCTTAGGTAACCAGGGGCTGTTTATATATTCAATTAGAAATCTGGACTGAAATAAGGCATTTGGAGATAGCAGGTATTCAGAGGGAAATGTATATCATAGAATCACAGAATCATAGAATCACAGAATGGCTTGGGTTGGAAGGGATCTTAACCCATCCAGTTCCAACCCCTGCCATGGGCAGAACTCCCATCCACCAGATCAGGCTGCCCAGGGCCCTATCCAACCTGGCCTTGAAAACCTCCGGGGATGGGTCATCTACAGCTTCTCTGGGCAACCTATTCCATCGCCTCGCCACTCTCTTTACTCAAAGAATTTCTTCCTTACATCTATTTTAAACCTAACTTTGTTAAGTTTGAAGACGTTACCTCTTGTTCTTTTACCACACTCCCTGACACAGAGATCCTCCCCATCTTTTCTGTAAGCCTCCTTTATATCCTTAACTTCCATTTGAAAATGAGAATAAAAATAAGAAAATAAACTAAGTATATCTTTTCTGAAAGACCTAAAGGAATGAGTCTACGATGAAAAGGATAACTTTTAGATTTGTTTTATCATCGTTTGGAAAAGAAAAACAAGTTCCAATGATTTTGCAAATATACACAGATGTGGAAAAAAAATTACCGAAGGATCTGTCAAGACTGGAGCCCAGGCATGTTTGTTCCAAGTCATGAAGCAAATTTTCCTTCAGAGGCTTCAGTAACAATGTTTGAAACATTTCACTATTTCGTTACGATGTTTGATTTGTTTTTGAAGTTTCTGTAGTTTCATTTAATCAAAAGGATAAGTGGGAATAGTGAAATTAATATTACAGTAATGCAGTGAGCTGGGCATTAAATGTAATAGAAAAAGCAGCAGCTGCTACTTTTGTTCAGGTCTTATTACTAACTTCCAAGAAGTGATGTGCTTTCTGTTAAGGGGGAGGGGAGCTTTAGATGGGAAGGTGGGAGGAAGGGAGTTTAAAAGGTCCAGACCTGGTCAGCTACAAAGCTAAACTTTGGTTGGAAAGATGACAAAAAGACATTTCTTCTGGAAAACAGGGAGAGCAAACTTAGCAAAGTGTATGACCTGCTTGCTGAGAACAGCTGGAAATGTCAAAGTATCTTACAATGCTTAGTATGGCCTTGATTTCTCCCTTAGACTTGTCTCTGAAACATTAAGTATTTTGCTATGAGTGATAAGTTTCCAGTCTGAGAAAGAGAGGCATTTAGAGGAGAGAGATGCAGAGTGAATGTTTTGGGGAGCTTTTTGGAAAAAAGCCTCTATTCTGAAAATGTCTTTAATTGAGAAGGCTGCTTAACGACCATATAAATCCCTTCTGAAGCCTCTGTTCCTTATTAGCTTCTTGTTCTCAACAGCTCTTACAAAAAGCTGACTTTAGTGGAATTATGTTGATTCACACACCACTTGGCCCAAAAAGTGGAGAAAGACTTTGAGGATAATTAAGAAGTTTGGAGCTGTTTTAAGTGTAATCCCCAGCGTTACTGATTCCTTCAGACTTGAAGAAAATGAAGAAGAGGGGAAAAAAAATGAACCATAATAGCCCAAGTTTTTATTCTCCAAGAATGCTAATATACAACATTTGGTAGCTAACTGTATATCATATACTTTTAGTATATTTTACAAAAATATGTGTTTACTTATTTTTGAGAAATTCTGGACACAAATTGGAAAGAGGTCTGATTTTCAATAAGGTCCATAAATGTTCACTATTATGTGACCAAGTCCTCAAGGGATTATTTCCTCAGTATTTTTCCAGTCTCCAGACAACCTCACTAACAGCCCAAAAAGCTGGTTCCCTCCACCTTCTGCCTCTCAAGCAGCATTCTGTATCTTTCTACATAATGCAAAATCCTTTCATTGTCAAGTCTATTCTCATGTAATTTTAAATTCATTTACTTCCTGGTTTACTGCGAACACAGCAATGATAGCAGTTTTGCAATATTTTACGATGCTGAGACTGAGCACATTGCCTTTAAGCGTCTCCTCTTGATGTCTTGAAATGTATTATCAATAAAATCAACTCCAGTTGTTGAGGCTGCTGCACTTTTTGTTAAAGACAATTCATAAACAGATTACATTCAAAATGTATTTCCCAGCAAGAGTTGTGAGATATAGCAAACTTCTCCTTGGTAAGGAGTTTTTGTCTTGTACTTCCCTAAAAGTTTGAATTAATAAATTGACCAACTCTAGAATAATTGTTACTTCCTACAGAGATTTTACTGTTTAAAAACTACACTTTTTTTTATTTAGATGTCATCAGTTCTTCATTAAGTAACCAAAATTCAAATTCCTCGAAGATGGAGGTTTTCTGCTTATTTCCCAACAAGTTCTATCTAGGCTATGTCCCTCGTTCACATCCCTGTTGAGCTCTGGTCGTCCTGAGGACAACGCAATACACAGTTACATCAATACCAGCAAACCAAGCAGTGCCAGGACTCAGTTTCTGGCCCAGTGGACCAAAAGCCTCTGGACAAGAAGACTGCCAAAGTCAATATTATTTTCATTTTCCAAATGTGTAATGGCATTCAAAGTGGTGACTGAAAACTCTGCCTTCTAGCTGCTTTGGCCTGTGGTATTCAGCCAGGGCCAAATGCTGAGAGGGGCCCATCTATCAGTTTTACAGGTAAATGCCAAGTCCTGTGGGACTGTACACTGATACTTTTCAATTTACTAGCAGGGACATCACCAGTAAATCAAAGGAATTTTAACACCATTGATTGGTGGTTTACAATTCATGTTTTATCTAGACATATTGGACTAACTCTTTTTAAATATCCTTAAATCATTGGCCGAACCATTTGACAATAGAGAGAATGTGGCTGAACCAATTTGACAACAGCAGTTTCCAATAGCTAAAATAAATGTGCATGGGATGCACTTTCACAAAAGAGAGGCTGAGCACAGGACCCAGACATGAAATTCCTCCAATACTATTCTGCTCTATGGGAATGTGTGTACTTTTTGTTTCCATTAATTATTTCCCCTGTGAGTTTTTAATATCTCCTGCTGAAATATTTCAATAAAATACAAATTAAAAAAATAATTTGATAGCTATTAAGAATTGGAATTTTCACTGTCTCAGTGTAAGGATTGTTTTCTTAGCTCAGTTCTCACTTTTCTTGGTTATAGAGATTTAAATGCCCACACAGTAAGCCACGTTATGTTACAAACTGTCTGTATACGGAAAATGCAGTTTCACTCAAATGATTCATGCCAGCCAACCATCCAAAACAGAAAACAGCCACCTCATCTGTTACTTACAAAGGGATTAGGAACTTGAGAGCAAGACTATGGTCCAGTGAGTAAAGGTGTAAACAAGGAATCAAATCCAGACTCTCTCAATCTCTGCCTCTGACTCACTCTGAGATGTCAGACAAGTCCCTTAACCTCTCTACACTTCAATTCCTTCATCTATAAAGTAGAAATAATGCTGTCTTTGTAAAGTATGTGGAAATGCATGGAGAAAAATCATGTTAGCATAATCACCGCAGCAGTTACTGCTTTAATACAATGCCACTGGATCATTGCAGTACTGCAACATTTACATTCTTCCATGAACACCACAGATAAAATCAAATTTCACAAACCAGTTTGGACAAGAAAACGGAACCAACCCAGGAATTTGCATACAGCTGATTTTCTTTCAATACATAAAATATGCTGATACAAGCTGATAAATTTTCAGATACAGTCATTAGTTTGTGTTCCAAAACTTCCTCCTTTCAGTGTATTTTTCACCACCTGTACAGTTAACATGTAAAGACAGATAATGTATTTAGTACAAAAAATTATATAAATAAGAAATCCTATCATATTAATTCTTGGCTTCCACTGTGCAGGTAGGTTTAACAGTATGCATCAGGTTGGGCAGAAACAGCTTTTGGGCCAAAATAATCTGCCATTAAACTTTTTGATGTTTTTTAAATTTTTTTAAGTAAAAAGAAGACACTGAGACTCCAAAAGCATCCAAACAGCTTGTCAGTGAAGACATTCCATTTTGGCAAAGGAGTCTGTTCTTATTTCTTTTAATTTGTGATGGAACTTGAATTTAGGCCACATATGTCCCAGATCAGTGTTTGGGCCATGAGGCTGCTAATAATTTAGAGACTGATCAGTCAATCTAGTTGAAGTAGAAAGTCCAACCAGAATAAAACACTTTTGTCAAACACGATAGGTACTTGCAAATAAAAGTCATTCTTAATTAATCAGTCTTTTCTTACAATAAAAGTGTAATCTCCCTTTGAAAAAACACATGTCTATTTCTAACTATTCACTATGGTCAATCCTCACGACACTGAAGGAGCAATATCCACCGACAAATAAATGTCTGTGTGAATGTTTTCATACACGCACTTAATAGTGTGTAGAAGAAATCATGCAATTTGTAACACCAGTACTACAGTTTAATCTACCTTGTTGATACAGCCTCATAAAGTGTACATTCTCCTAATACGACCTTCTTTTCCTTGATTTACCTTCAATTAGAGCAAAGAAAAATATTTGTATAAATTTGTATAAAGTTATTTTGGCTGATGTTTTCTGGAAAGAGCCAACATTATTTATCACAATAATTTCAACATGAAATGGTTGATCTTTGAACTGGTTCCACTTGTAAATATAATTCATTTTTTAAAGTTTCAAATATTCACCCAAAGAAAATATTCTTTTGGATCATAAGGAGCAAACATAAATTGTAAAAACTTGACTCTGTTTCAGTAGCAAAACTGAAAACCTCTTTTTGTAATCACAAAAAGCTATATTCCCTTATTTTTCCATATGAAAACCAACAACTAATTTATTCATGCAGCTTCATGTCCTGCATATGCATTATCTCCTTTAGATTAGCTAATCCCTGCTCCAAATTTTGGCGGTTCTCTTCCATTTTCCCTTTTACCTTAGAGATGACTAATCTCATCTACAATCATAAATGTAATATCCCCCTGCATACTATTCAAATATCTGTCTTAATTCTGTAGTTCTATTTTACTCATTTGAAAATACAATTTTATCTGTCTAATTGGCCCCTCACCATAAGAAAGGCAACAAACTGGTGAAGGGTCTGGAGCACAAGTCTCCAGAAGGAGAAGCAGTGGGAACTGGAATTCTTTTGTCTGGAGAAGAGGAGGATGAAGGGAGACCTTTTGCTCTCCACAGTTACCTAAAAGGAGGCTGTGGTGAGATGGGCGTTGGTCTCTTCTCCTAGGTAACTAGTGATAAGATGAGAGGGAATGGCCCCAAGCTGCACCAGGGGAGGGTCAGGTTGGATATTAGGAAAAATTTCTTCTCAGAAAGAGTGGTCAAGTATTGGAACAGGCTGTCCAGGGAAGTGCTGGAGGTGTTCAAGAAACGCGTAGATGTGGCACTTAGAGACATGGTTTAGTGGGCATAATGGTGATGGGTTGATGGTTGGAATTGGTGATCTTAGAGATTTATTCCAACCTTAATGATTCTATGATTCTACTGACTGATTTCAAATCAAGCTTACTATGTCTATAAGAGACCTATCAACATTTTTCTGCAGACCTGCATTGTTACATTACTTCTCAATTGTCATGGTTACTTTCATCCTACACTATCTTATGCTGATCATAAACAGAGCATCATCGTCAAAGGGAACCTCTCTAGACTTCACATTCATATCACTGCTACATGTTATAGCTTCTTTCTGCATAGCATATTTATTTATTGAGAGGTCACCCTTTTATCTCTAAACTCCCATACCTTAAATAATACAGACACTTCCTATAGCCTTGAAATAAAGCTATCTTCTCCTACACCTAATTAGTAGCCATGTTTGGTGATCATTTCTACTAGTTCTCACATCTCTGAATCACTTTCTCAGCTTTGCCATCTTCTTCATTGCACATCAGATATTACCATCACCTTACAGGCTCTTCACAACTAAGTTCAATCCTCACAATTATCTCTTATTTTGTTTCAAGAAGCTGATTCCAATCAGCCTTATTGGATATCCTCCATTTTCAAACATACTCTTTCCCCCCCACCTCCCCCCCCGTGTTATGCTTTACCCTCTCAGGAAAGCTTTCTGAATCATCCAAGAAAATCCTTCATTATTCTGCTCCAGATTGCTCCAAAAACCTTTCCTTTGATGTGTCATTAGACTGATGATACACTAAGCCACAATCTATCACATTGAACAACTCTCATGTGTGATGATTAATTTTAGCTTTACTTTGTATCCCTGGTATTCTGCAAAGATAATAAAGTGACAAAGACTAGCTGGGTTTATGTTCATAATAAATAGATGAACAATTCCACACCTATCTTGGTATATTTTTGTATACTTCTTGTGATGGAAGAAGAAGAAAGCTAACAGGTGGCAGAATTAGCCTTTTACATTCAAGTGCAAAATTGCACTTCCAATTTTACAGAAAGCTATTGAGAGTTGTACTTGCACACAGGGTTAGCTTCTGCCCCCAACCTTGTAAAGCAACACCAGAAGTCACCAAGCTATCAATGTTCAATAACTAGTGTTCTCTAGGAGTCCTCCAGGTCAGAAGTGACGTCACAATTGGTTTAGCTCTCCTTGACATTGTACATGCCCGTGCTTATAGAGATGCTTTTGAGTAGAAAGTACTAGAGCACGCAGTAAATTCTAAAATTTTCCAACAAACATAGGTTTATTTTCTGTGTGCTGCTTGTACAGCTGAGACCTATAACAGTGGACAGTAAAGGGTGTACGATGCAGCTCCTGTACATGTATGGAACACTAAGGTGAGATGAGTTTTGTAGTGCCTTCTTTTCCTGTGAGCAGTATATATTCTTTATTGTTCCCTTTGAGTATTTATATCAGAGCTAGCCTCCAGCAACAGGGCAATAGAGTCCGCTTTAAAGAAAGAAAAGTACAAAATAACAACTACAAGTGCTTCCCATTCATCTGAAAAAAAGGTGGCAGAAAAGTAGCGTTTCTTCAGCAGACAGAGCATCCTAGAGGGGTCAAAATAGCTAGTAAAAACTGCAGATAAGAGCTTCCAAAAAATAGAACAGTGGACAATAAATTTTGAAGTGTCAGCCAGACCAAAGAGGAAATATTACTAATAATAAACAACCTAATAGTGAGCTGGGTGCTTACCTTCTGTGTGAGAAGGACAAAAAATGGAACCTGCTTTGCTAGCAGTGTGGTAATCTTGAGATGCAAAATCAAAGTAATAAGTTACTTTAAAAGAATTATTAAAGAACTATTTAAAAAAGCCTAAAGTATGTTCAACATTTTTTGCAAATATATACCATCCGTATGCTAGATCTATCGACTTTCTCCAGAGGAATTGATTTTTTCTTATATTTTTTTTTATAAAAATAATCCAACTGATGACAAAATTGAGAAAATAATGGTATATCTCCACACAATTAGTAAAATCTTTGATGGTAACAGGAGAATTAAAAAAAAAAATCCATACCACACTCAAGTTATATCCTTCTTGTAGAGATTTACAATGGAAAAAGTCAGGAAAATTCTGCAGCAAAACAGAAAGGCAGTTAATTTTTGTTTTGGAAAACACAAAGGCATAATACAGAAATGTGCCCTAAAATCCTCATTATTTCATGTTGAGAAATCAGTTGTAGGTTTCTCACGCAGATACATTTTTTTCCGCAGCATCACATTTGTCAACAAGTTCAACTTACCCTACACACAGCCAAAGCAAATATTTATCTAACATCAAAACATTAATAGCCACCTCAAATGCAGACAGTCAAGGGAATGATTGCAGGATACCTGTTCACCTCAGAGAAAGAGGAAGGCAAGGCAATTCAAATAAATTAGAAGCCATGGAGAAAAGGAATGCAGTCACCGTAGCAGAGAGTCTGTTTTGCTCTCCTAAGGTCTTGTGCCATGGCTACAGCTTGTACAAACAGTAACACATATCTGTACTTACCTGAAACAACACTGCACTATGGAAGGTCCACAAATCCCTTACAATTGATACTTGTTCCTTTTCGCAACTGGAGGGTGAAAATCACATTTATCTCTGATTGGCAGCAGCAAAATGTCCGTCTTGGGCAATTCTCCAGTTAAAATAAATCAACATAGTCAGAATGATTCACTTGTTTCCCTGTTTTATAGGTAGTATTACAATATCCAGGGATAGGAGAGAAAAGGGATGATTTCTCCCATGGAAGAATATGCAAAACTTCCTCAAACTAAAGTAAATTTTTGGATGTTAGCTCATTTTTTTCCTCTTCTGGGTGATTTGATAAGCTTTACTGCAGTCCACAAGCACGTCATAGAGTAGTTTTCCCAGAGACATGCCTCTGGGCTATACAGAAGGATCATTCTTTAAATCTGGACATCCAAAATGAAGTCTCTTACATATCCTCCCTTGTGGATCGATGAAGAAATAAAAGTCCTGCCAAAAACAAATTAGTAATTTGTAATGACAAACAACTGTGAGCTCCATTGCATTTGTTCCAATTTTTACTGTCTACATGAATGCTTTTAATAAACCAGTCCAAAAATCAAGAAAAATACAGATTCTTATAACCTGGTAACAAACATGTAAAGGTGAGCCTTTACAGTTTCCTCTGTGTCAAGTAGAGTTACTTTCACACAACTTCAGGCACTGATGTAACTTGCCATACAATCATCATCCATTCTGACAGCATTGGCAAGGACTACAACTTGATATTTAATTCTTAAGAATTATTTTAACGTATCTGGGATCCGTTTTGCCAGATTTGCATGCCTAAAATTAAGCTCATCTACCTGAAACAACATCATTCCTGGAATTCGTATCACATGGTATAAATAAGATTTTAAACAACGTGATTTCCAAAAATATTGCTCACTTCCACTAGCATTATTAATGAGACTTAGCAGAAGCATGTAACAGCTAAAGAAATGGGGAGTGGGGCCTTTGAGGGGACGTGGAAGAAATGTTTTCTTGCTTTGATTTGTCCAAAGCTACCTGTGTATTTAGTGACTGAAGATTTGGTTGCTTAGGTTCAGCTGTCTCTGAAGGATCTGTTAACTTTTTGTGTACCGTTTCTTCCTAAAAAGCAGTCACTAAAGGCATATTCGTTTAGCTTCAGCGACACCATCAAGCTAATTAGAGCTTAGCGCTTGTCTCTACAGTAGAGGTGAACTGAGAAGGAAAGGGAAAAAAGAGGAAACGGGAACAGAGGGAAGAAAATAGCCCTTGAACTAGCTGTTTTGGAAAGAAACCTGAAAGTTGTGAGGTGTAAAAACCTTCGAAGGAAACTGGGAAAAACCACCCAGATAATATCAGCCCAGTAAGATTAGCACACTTCACAACAGCACCAGAGGGAAAAGAGGACAAAATATCTTTTTAAATTTTAAAGCATGATGAATAGTCTTTCCATTCCTGGAAAGTATAAAGAGAGATTTACAACTGCAGCTCATCTGAGGAAATCAGAGAAGACAAATATATTTATATAAGAGTCAATACATTGTAAATAGTCTATCCTGTATGTTTGGCACATAAATATATTAATGTATGTGCATTTCTAACCTTTAAATTTGACAGATTCTTTTTCCAAGAAGTAAGAAGTTTGTGTGCTCATCAGTGGGTGTACAAGTATTTGTCTCTGTGCCTAAGACTCAACCACACATCTGTGGCTTGGTCTTTTCTATGCTGTTCTGTCATGCTGCTTACTGGCAAAACAAGTGCTAGCAATTATTCAGCAAGCTGCTCTCCATGTCTCTGAACAACAGAATTTTATTTAGTCATTTATTCTGATGATATAATTTAAAAGAACAAATTAAAATATATTCTGGAATTTATTCACTAGTAACTGCGATGATTAGTGCTTCTTGTTATTCCAAAGGAGTCTAAGATAAAACCTTCCTTCACTCAAATAGCCCTTTCCTCAGCCTTTTAGGGTAAAAGAAACTCTTCTTTCTCTTTTTTAGTGAATAGTGTCCAAATGACCTAGTGTAGATATGGTGACTCAGGGAGCTTTAAGTTATGTCTGCCTTGTGTTTCTTTCACTCTGCAAGAAAAGTTCTGAGACAACCAACAAGTTGGCTACAATACACTCTTTACTGCCTCTATAATATGGCAAGAGACATACTCTAGCTTTTAAATTCTCTCAATTTGTCCCAGTAAATGGATATACACGACTCCCCATGGCTGTCTGCTTTCACCAGTTAGATTAGATTTGTCTCTTCTGAAGAAGCTTGTAAAAAAAATTGATCAGTTTCACTTGGACTTTCCTCTAACAGAGACATTTAAGAGAGAAAAATACTGCAAGCATATTCTATCAAATCAGGAGATCAAGATCTGGATTGCAAAGTCAGAAACAAGATAGCAAAATATAAGATCTAGTGCAGTATAGCTCTTGTGTTAAACTTGACACATTGTAATTCCTCCTTAGATAGCCAAATGACTCACCATGAGGCGATCTGGAATGTCTCTACACCACAAAGGCCCACAGACACCTCATCTAATTACCTTCTGTCTTTAAGTATTATCACAAATATCTGAACCCAATTCATATACCCAGAAATGTATATTCAAAACTTCTTGAAAAGTGTGAAGCTTTTCTTCAAACACTTACTGTTTCTCGCATCCAGTCTTCTGTAGGAGAAAAACTAGACTGCAGTTCCTTGAGCTTATGGACATTGACATAACTTTCAGCCTGGGCTCTCTGGAAACAGCAGCACTGTTTGTGTCATCATAGCTCATTAGCCTTCCAATTTCCCATTTTCCCCCCTTTCTGACTAGGAAGTCAGTAGGTTGACTAGATAGCTGACTAGCCAGGCACTATAACGTTCCTTACAGTAAAACTCTTCTGCAATAGGAAAAACAAAACAAAACCTGACAAAAAAGGTACAGAGTGCCAACCAAACTGTTCCTAAGTTTATGAAAGTGTGGGCTTCCTTTTATACTACATTGGCTTCCAGCAGTGACTAAATGGAATATACCAGTAATAGATATTCTACACTTAACTAAGAACGTATAAAGTGGTGATGTGTACTCCACCAAAGGTGCTGTCAACTATGTCAGAATTCATCAGTTCAACTAAGCAGATTGCTATTTTTGGTATAGAAATCAGGGACCTTTATGAGATCTTCATGGACCTTCATTCACAATCATTAACCAGGTTGTAAGCTTGGCAACAGTCCATCTCTACAGTTAAGACCATGGTTATCAGTTCCAGACATAGGTACTAAGGAACAAGTGCCAGATTTAGCATGTAGCATTTATCTATTTCTGCTGGTTTAGAAAAGAAATTACTGACTGCTTATCTCTGCCTGTTTCCACATCTTCCAGAGGCATGGAAGGACATGGAGGGGCAGCAATCCTCAGCAGTCCTACTCAGCAAAGCAAGTTTTCCCAGGCCTGTCTTCAAGCTGATGAAGCACAGAACAGTGAGTTGAAGTCACCATGACTGGCTCAGCCCACAAAGTTGTTTTTGAATATTGCAAGTTGTCTCACTTTTCTCTTTTGACTATAACCCCATTTCTGGTTGTACATTTTTTGTCAGGCAGTTAACCACCTGTACTGTAACAATAGAAAGTGTCAGGCTGGTAATCCTACTTATCCTGCCTCAACTCCCACTGGGGTCATGAATTCTCTCTGGAAACTGTTGACAATCAGTAAATAAGGCCTATAGTCACTCATTGATTGGTGACAGGAAAACATAGCACTAAGGGAGCACTCTGCATCTCTGTACTGAAAATACCATGTTCAGGGGGTGGTGGAGAAAACATTATCTAAGTAAAGATTACTGTACAGCGTGAACACCTAAATGGGATAACACAGTTGTAATCTTACCTCTGTCACTCCTGGAATTTTCAATAATTGACCTTTCAACATTAATTCTTTCTTCTCCTGTCACTTTTCATGGGAGAAGTAATAGCAGAAAAACAACTGCTAAATATCAAAACTGAGAAAGATTGTAATTGCAGTCTGCATACATGAATGCAGGATTCCAGATTCCAAAAAGATAGAACGTGAGAAGAAATTTCAAAAAATATATGCATCCTCTTAAAAAGATTCTGCATCATTCTCCTTTTTGGAGCTGGTATCAGTCTTTCAGATTATCTGCTACTCATTCAGTTGCTGCTTTCTCAAAAGGATTGTGGTTCTCTTCATAAGTGATTCAGGGAGCAAGAGTATACAAACCTGACTCCTTGATGAGGAAGGAGCAGGTATGTGATCATTTGAATTAAATGGATGTCTCCTGCTTCCTGTTACTCAACAGTGCTTGTGGTATTCATATAAGAGATCAGGACATCAGTCTCTCAGGCAGGCGTTGCAGCTCACCTGCTGTTTTTGATCACAAGAGAATGAAAACCACCAAGTGTTAACAAGGACTGACAAAGTGGGGTGTGGAATTAAAATAAAAAAAAAAAATACCAGCAGTTGTTAAAAGAAAAGAACAATTTTTGCCAGTCTACCTTTAAAACTTGAGACTAAGAAGAGTGCAAAATATTTATATCTCCTTAGGTCTCAAATCCATCTTGCATATCTGAGAAAGAGGGACTGAGATACTTCACAGAGAAAAGCAATAAGGAAATGCAGAAGTGAAAAGGAAAAGAGCAAGGAGCAGACTGAAAAAGTTGGGAACTATAACCCAAGAGGAATAGGAATGACGTACTGCTAGGCTCTGAAGAAGAACAGAATAATCAGCTGACAGCAGAAAGCAAGCCTAAAATTTACACCAGAATCGGGAATAGGTATTGACTATAGGCTTCACTGTAAAATTGACAGTTCTGTCACCCAAAGTGTTGCAGCCAAGGAAGATGTATGGTATCTGCCATGAGCAAAAGGTATGAGATATGTGTTTGAGGCAAGAATGAAAACTGATAGAAAGTAGAGGTGAGGAAGACAGAAAAAAAAACTCACCTTGGTGCCCTTCACATTTGAACAAATGATCCTGCCAGTGTCCCGCTGAAACAAAATCAAGAATAGCTATTTCCACTAAAAATGAAGCTCAAAGCAAGATGCTTGGTCTGCATGGTAACCATCTCTGTCCCTAAGAGGGAGAAGGCATGAGATCAGTAAGAAACTGAGTATTAACAGATGAACTAATGAAATGTTATTTGCATAAGAGGAAATTTTCAAGTGACTTTGGAGGATGTTAACAGAAAACTCTCTTGATTTTGTCATCAACCACAATAACTGACTAACTTTCATACCAGGACTAAGTGTCACATTATTTAAAGTAAATACAGTAGGGAGAAGAACTTTTAAGAGAGCTCTGAAATTCATGTCAGCCATCAATATACAAAAAGAGAATAGTGCAACAGATTCAGAAACCCTATGGATTGGTTAATGCCTGTGAGCAAAAGGAGAGTAAAAATAAGAAAAGAGAAAAATATGTACATTGAAGGAAGTGGTAGAGTCATCAAGGCAACATAGTAGGACACAATCATTAAAAAAATGTACAAAGTCAGGAGAAGATCTAAGGTCTACTGTGAGTGGTAAGATACTGGAGGCCCACAGAGGTCATGTACGTTCCCTCCCTGGAGGCATTCAACACCAGGCTGAACAGGGCTTTGAGCAACCTGGTCTAGTGAGATGTGTCCCTTCAACAGTGGTTTGATGCTCCTGGGAGTCTGAATAGACATGCAAAAAGTGCTAATAGATGACCAACAGAATGACAACGTTGTCCCTAGAGGTCACACAGGGAAAAGAAGGAGCAACGCTCTGGCAGTAGAATTTGGACCGCCACAGAAGCTGAAGATGAGGATCCTTTGACATCAGGGCCAGAAATGAGAATGTTATAACCTGTGAAGCCAGAGGTACAATAGAGGCATATAATTTTAAACCTTCAGAACTTAGGTTAATCTAACTTTTCCCAAGACCATATTTCCCAGTTTAGTCATCCTTATTCTTAATTGTTCATATTTTATTTTCAGCTGGAACATATCTGGTTTTGTCTTCCAGCTCTTGATTCTTGTTATGCAGTTCCCTGTTAAAGAGTTCTGTGGTACCCAGTAACTTCTTCACATGAAAACCCTTACCCACATTAATCAAGTTATGTGTCGGTCATCTTTGGGAGAAAAACAAAACATATTAAGCTCTCTCAGTCTTTCATCCTGATGTTATCTTCAACCCCTATAGTGTTTCTGTAGGTCTTTACTGTGCTGTCAGTCTTTCAGCATGCTTCTTAAAATTTTAATTCATCTCATCTCATTTTTTGCTGTCTAAAAGCTAAGTGTCCAGCCTAGGCAGGTCTGCAAGGTCTCCTGTGTCCACAGAGGAGAGAAGGCATCTCCAGAGAGCAATCAATTCATGCAAATCCCTTAGACATCTCACTCAGTGTCAGATAATGACAGTTTGGATGCAAGCCTCTCTCTCCATGCACTACAGCAGGAATTGAGACCATTCAGATGGACCACACACCCAGTCCTCAGAAAGCTGAACTTCAGTTAAATCAATTCAAATGAACATTCAAACTCTGTTATCAGTTGTTTTCAGCATTTTAGTATTGTACTGCTTATGGTAGTCAAGTCACCTCACTGCTCTTGTCTATAAACACCTATACATCAGTCCCTCTCTGCTGCGTCACAGCAGAAAGGTTCATTTTGATTTCCTTCATACTCCACAACCTCTAAATCCTTTTTAGTATCCTGTTTCCAGATTGCAATTTCTCTTTATGTAACCTATATTTGAACCTAACATCTCCTGGAAAAATAGACAACATTCTGCAAACTCTATCATAATTCCCATGACAATTATCATGATCCAGACATTCTCATGCCTCAGCGGCACCTATTTGGACTTCCCATTTTGGAGCTTGAATGAAATAATATTGAGCTTTACAAGTAAGTGATACCTTTTGATACAAACGGAAAACTTGCTTTTAAAGAAGTAATAACACAAACCTTCATAAACAAGAGTGAAAAACTCAGGTGGTTGTATTGATTTTACCCTTCAAAACAACCATAAATTTTGGAAACCCTAAAACCTACAAAACTTTGTTTTGTAATAACGTCATTTTGTGATACAAAATCAACTTGTTTCAGAAGGGAATTTGTGGAGATGTCTCTGTTCTAAAACTTATGAGTTTATAGAGGGAGAAAAAACATATATTGTAGATACATTCATCACTACTTCTTTGAATTTTCAAAATCACTGCATTGTTAAGCAACAAGGTGTTGTGAAGAATTGACTGTTGTGATACTAATCGAGGGAAACTTTACCATAACAGCTTAAAAATGATCCAAATACACTAACTACAAATTACAGCTGTTGAACCTTTAAATTAGTAGCCTTATGAACCATTCATCTGAGTCACCTCCAATACCTTTCAATCATTCTGCAACTGTAAAGGAAGTTTGCTTTAATTGCTTTTATGTATGACATATGAGAACATAAAGAACTGTTCTGAAATCAGAAAAAAAAGTCCAAAGAAATATGGCTTTAATGCGTTGTGTATTAGGTGAAAACGTCTTTGTTTATTACGTTTTGTACAAGAAAACTGAAATGGTGGGGTGTGAGGTGGGGTAGAGAAAAGTGATATGTGGCTGCACCTAGAAGCACACACCTGTTTGTATACACAGCAGGAAGTGTCAGTGCTGCACATGCTCAGCTTTGCTAGCCTTCAGTTACATGGGATGTTTCTTTGAGAAGAGTCACACAGGAGAAGGATTCCGCTGTACTTCCCCTGAGGAAGGTACTGAGCATGGAAAGCAAGCAAGGTTCCCAAGATTAAGGAAGCAGCATGGGGGAAAAAAAACAGCTTGTGCAAAACCAGATTGCAACAAGGAGCTGGAAGAAGTCAGGCAGGCTGGAAGGGACATGCAGGGCCTAGGTGGCGGTGCTGCAGTGCAAAGTTGCTGAGATAGTTAAGGCCAAGCACAGAAGCAAATACTCACCTGCCAAGAAAATGTGGGCAGGGGGGGAGCTGTATGTACATTTTGTTTCATTCTGTTCTACTTTCACTAACCATTTTACATTTTCTGTGTTTAAAAAAAAATACAGAAGTTTTTAGATTTAAGTCAGATCATAAAGGATTGGGGGAAGCTGTGCTTCAAATCTGCTGGTCTTTTGGGAGATGTTCACTCTGACAGATGATCTAAGCATTTGCACTGGGCTACTCATGGCTTAGCCGGTCTGCAGGAATATCGGTGTAACACCTTAACATATACCTCTGAAAGAAGTTCTGGATCTGAGCCCAAACGTTGGATCTAGATGCTCTGCACACAAAGAAGAGAGCTGGCACATCTCCCTACTTCCTCCTTGTAAGATTAACTGGGTGCTTACCTGGACCTATCCTGTTCCCCATCTGTATAACTCCAAATAACTCTTGACTTTGCTGACAGAAGGTGGCTCTGGCTTCAGTGAAGGAGCTTTAGTGATCTTTGCTCACTAATTGAGTTTAGCCCATAGTTCTCAGAAAAGGAGCACTAGCACAGTCAAAGAGGAACACATGGGTAGGAATGAGAAATAAGTGACAGCAAAAACTCCACAAATCCTCCTTATTGGTGAAGAAAAAGCCTGTAGAACTATGCTATGAAGTAAACATGCTAGAGCAATTTGACAAGACTGGACTAAATCTAAGGAGTTAGAGGGAGCCTGTCCTCCCAAAGTTCACATCACTACTAAGGTTAAGCAAGAGAATTGATGTGCATGTAGTTCAGGTAGTACAAGCTCTTTCCTGTGATGAGACAATGATAAAAAAATATACAAAACTGAAAAAGAATAGCAAGTTCTAAAGCACACAGTATGCAATCTGGAACTATAAATGCAAATGAGTTGGTTACTGTGTCCTACAAAAACTCATATAAAGCCACAGTAATTATGATGAGGCACCACCCCATTAGCCTCTCATAGTCACTTTGCCCCTAGCCTCAGGGAAAAAACATTTCTGTTTGTATTCCACTCCAACAAACAATAGTCCAAATCTACTCTGCAAGATATTCAAATTAAGAAAAGAGCTTAAGAAGTAGACAAGGAGATGCTATTTCTTTTCCAAATAGCAAAATTTTTACTAATTTGTTGTACTGCTTGCAAGATGGAAAAACTATTGATTCACAGTGCAAATGATTGAATTAGAGCTTAATTTTTGCTGTCTTTTTTTTTTAAAAAAAAAAGGAAAACAGCAATTTCAAGCTTTAAAAAATTGAAATCTCTCTAAGAACAAAATACAAAAAGAACAGAATGATATAAAATTAGGTATTTATTTCTTTCTCCCTGGGCCAGCAATCATGGGAGAGATAGTCTTCTCAGGGAAGAATCATAAAGCTACAGTGATCCAAGAAGGGTGTTAATGGACTCCTAAAGAAATTCAGGTCAGCATCTACAGCAGATATTGCTGCAATGCAGGGAGTAAGGAGTAGGAAGAGAACATGAGCTCTCACTGCGGAGTTCTAAAAGGTAGATGCGATAAATCCTCCAAAGAGACAACAGTTACGTGTTTACTGTTCTAATATTAGAACAAAGCAAGCTGAAATGTATTTACTATGGGGTGGCAGTGCAGATCCTGGCAAGGTGCCTTACTGGGACAGAAGATCTAAAATCACCTGGTTCAACAAAATGAGAACAAGTTAAGTCTTGTGTTTGGCAAAAGGGATGTTCACCCCCTTCAGATAACACTTAATTCTTCTCTCCTTTCATCCACAAAACCTTATTGGAAAGTGAATGAAGAATGTTAGATTTAAATCTGTCTGAAGTTCATTATCCACTACATTAACTTTTATCAAGTTATTAAAACAAACTTTTCATAAATATGCTGTATTTCTACTAAGACTGTAAAGAGAGAAAGTGAAATCCTCCATCCACCTTTCAGTACAAAAACATTCATCAAATTAAGTATCAACAAAACAATATTTCATAGCGCACAGGTATGTTTGTGATTATTTCAGCAGTCATCTCCATTTTGTCCATAATCATCATTGCCCAGGGAGGTGATTGAGTCACCATCCCTGAAGGTGTTCAAGAAATGTTTAGATATTGTACTAAGGGGCGTGGTTTAGTGGAAAATATTGACAGTAGGTGACCAGTTGGACTCGATGATCTCGGAGGTCCAACCTTGGTGATTCTATGATCTTCCTTAAACTAAAATAACAAGGTCCCAGCCACAGAGAGAAAAAAATTACCGAAGTTTCTTTTGTCTATTTTTAAGCTGCAATCTTTGCTGTCTGCTTTGCATTTCATTGTAGGTTATTATGGCATGGGAGTGAAACTTGTCAGTTGTCAACCTCACAGTGTTAGCAGCCTGGAAATGCTTGTGCTGCTAACTAGCAATTACTCACACAGCAGCATAAGATCTGAGCAAGCACAGGCAACTTTGCAAATACATCAGAACTTCAGTTCCAGCTCCTGGTTCATGCCATTAGTGATAAATTACAAATCATGGAAAGAAATGGTTTTTCAAATGCAGGCATTCAGCCCGGGAGACCACCACTCACCGTACTATAGCTCCAATCAAGGAACTCAGGGATGTGCTGATTTACATGGGACTTTACTGGCGTTGCCAAGGCACCAGGTGGTACTTGGCCAATCAATAAATCAAAACACAATTTTCAGAGAAGAAATGTGGCACTGTACCAGTGCTCATATGTGATATCTGTATGCAGCTGTATCAGAGATTTCTGCCACCAATGACTACATGCCAGCTGTAACTCAGAGTGTCACTTTTTTCTCCTAAGGTGAAGGTTGTGTTCCTCACATGTGAGGTGTTATTTCTGTGAAGAAATTTTGTTCATTTGTTTCAAAATTACTGACAATGAGATACTAGCCTATCTTCTATTAACTAAAAACTTGCAAAAGATTTGCTGTATTGTATAATATTTTTACAATTTTCTCATTCACTGGTTCTTCAGTCTGTAACAAATCTTGTTATATTGTCTTGTTTTACATCTTTTTATTTTTTTCTTTTTACAGTTTGGCAATAGAAATGCTGAATGATAAGGACCTCAACACTGAAAATTTGACTGAAAGCACTGGCATTAGCAAAATAGAAATTCACTTTTCTATGTCTTATTTTTTACTGTATGGCAGCAGACAAAATTATGTGTGGTTAAATAAACATTCTGTTTTAAATGATAATAAATCATTTAAGCTCATGCGACTTTAAAAGAATAATATCTATTATTAAACTAAATCATAGTACTTCTCCTAAAATTTGAGAAAGTTTTCCTCAAAAAGCTTCCTTGTTAGTTTTTACTCAGTTATCATCTCCATAATATTTTACAGATTACAGTTACCTGTCGCTGAGTGGAATCATTTAAAAAAAATTTTAAAAAAACTTTCAGAGATGGTGTAATTTCTAAAGATTTTCTTCTACTTCTTGTTCCTTTGATTACTGATTATACAGCCAAGCATGGCAAAATTCGTCATCCATAATCAGATTACAGTAATTAAAAATATAAACTGTCTCCAAGTACTCAAACATCTATTTCGTGTAAATGAATTATACAAGGTCCTTGGACTGGTTATTTTAATCTGTGTTTTGTCATGAGCATCTAAGGATCATGCAACAGAAAATAAGATTTGAGATTTTCCCTGACCTAACTTCTGCAACCATGTATTTTATTCTTTAGAGGTTTTTTTTTTAATATGTTTTTTACATTCCTGACTTCACAAGCACAGGCTAGACTTGAAAGTTTTGTGCAAGATTCACAATGGTCTCGAAGCAAGATTCAAGTCTGAGGACACCTGATGGCCATCCTGAGAGAAAAGGTTGCCCAATTCCAACCAGAAACTTACTCCACAATACCACACATGCAGCATTACATTTTAATTCCAAAGGGTGATCTCCTCCTGGCAATTCTGTCTCTTCTTAATGACAACTACATAAGACTTAGACAGTCATCTGCACATTCTTGGCTAAGAATCCCTACCTCAACATTCACAATTTAGGAACATATGGGCTTCCTTGTCAGCTTACACTCATGCCCATCTGTTCAGATGGCATGGAGTCTGCCTACAAGTTGGTCAGATGGTTGCTGTAGGGTACACGTGGCACGCAATAACAGGCTTAGATGAGCAGCCTGCACAATACTGAAAATACCTTTCCTGCTGCAGGATGCCTCTCTCTGCACCAGCAGTCAAGCATTGGCACCGTGTGTCCCTTTACACTTGATCAAAGCTATTTGAATGCATTTGCAGAAAAGAAAAAAAAGAGCTAGCAGCTGACCACTCTCACTGATCGTAGGAAACAGGGCTTTATGAGTAACAGAAACACAAAATGCACATTCATTGAATAAGCACAGCAGTCTTCGCTAATCATGCAAACTAAATGCACAAAGTGTCCAAGAGGAATATATAGGACCCTAACAGTGTAATTCGGTGAAGATTACAGCAGATGTAACATATAGTTAGAAACATCATTTAATGTTTGCCTTTGTCTTTTACCATTGCTGGGAATATGTGGGGAACAGGTGTAAATGTCAAGAAAAAACAAACATTTTAGAGGAACAATCAGTCCCTCAACAAGAGTATGTCAGCCTCACAGCACGGTAGCACTCATGATGTAGGAACCTGTATTTCTTGTTACGTGTTGTTTTCAGATTTTGCAGTAGTTCCTCCCTGGAAATACACTTCAGGGACAACAGTAATTGACAGGGTCATGCACTGAGTTTAACTTGGGTGGCCCACAGCATCAAAGGAAGAGCTTTACTTCTTCTGGGCTATTGGACACAAAGTTAGATTTCAACACCTGTGTAGTAGCAACCCACTGAAGAACCTCTTACTACCTTCAATTAGAAGATTTTGCGATAGGGATGAAGAGACTATCTTCCTGTATGTCCAGCATCCCATCAGATTGTATCAGAAAGGATTTATAAAACTGACTACTGTATACATATATCAGAACTTCATTTTTGGAAAATTAACCATTTATTTATATCTTAACAGAGACTTTTCCTGGCACGAGCGTGAGAAATCTGCCTGCATTTGCTATAGCTATTGCTCTTTCATTTAATTCAAATAGATAGCTTTCTATGAACATTTTTTTTACCAGTTTAAAAATAATAATAATAGCTAAAATTTTCTATGAGTACTTTCACAAATTAAAACAGCTTTTTCAGGTGTTTCTTTTCTGAATCACATTAAAATTTTTCTTTAATATCATGGCAAATGTTTCTTAATTCCACAGACTGACATGTTACAGAAACAGCCAGAATGCAGGCTAAAGTCTGAACTGCAGATGACAAACTTTTCTCAACTCATTCCCATTCTGAAGAGTGTTTATCTTAACTACTTTAGGGATGCCTTGCAGTAATTAATTTACTCACACACACAAAAAAAAACACAACATGTTGAGCTTGCACAATTCAGTCACCAAGAACTGATTGAACTGGTAGTTAAATTGTTTGAAATGTCTAATCAGAAATCCTCTAAAATGCTGCCTTTCAGTTCTTTTTTTGTAGAGATTAAATTAGGAGACAGCTGAACAACTTAATGAAAGTAAATCCACAAATAAGAACAAATACAAAGAAAATAATTCTTCAATAAGCATTGGTGATATATCCAAGCCTAATACAGATAACACTACTTGAATAACATAAAGCATTTCAATTACATATTTATTTAAATACTTCAGGTAATTCACACTACCACCTGTGTGTGCTTCCTTGCTATATACTTCTGAGTAGGAATTTATCAACAAGTTTAATAGGAAATGAACTGCAAAATCTGTTCTATGATCATAAATATAAGCCAATTTTAAAATCTGTTCATTAATTAGTATAAATAAAGAATATACTAAAGGAAATTATAAAAATTTTGCAGAAAAGTACCCTTAAACTATCTGCCTATGCTATTCTGAGCTAATATTTTGTGGTCGCTGTTTTTCCTAGCAGATAACGCAAAAAAAGTGGTTGCTCTAGTACTTGTGATCAGAAATAGGGGTCAACACAATGTTTTCTCAATAGCAAGTTGGAAATAAATCCTACAGATTTATGCTGGTTTGCTCCTCAGGTGAAAAACTGTTCCCTGTACCTTGCACCTCATTTCTACTACTTGAAGTACTCTTCTTCAAGAGCAGAGGAAATTATAGTACTATAAAATGCGTGAAAAATACAATTGCTAAATTTGGCCTTGAACCTTAGGCATCTGTAGAACAATGATAAAGAGTCAAAATCCAATGTAGTGATTCTCAAGCCACTGGGCTTTACCTTCTATAGCCTACTTTACCTAAGAGGAGACATAAAGACACCAAGCCTAAATGATGTGTCATAAAATTGACTCTGATCCAATACATACCACAGGAAAAAGCCATAATTTACAATAAGAACGTGGGGGCATTAATAATTGAAACTGACATCAATAAAACAAAACTTCAACGACAGATGAAATTGTGGTGATGGGTTACCTACGGAATGCCCACCATTAATACATTCTTAGTGAACTTTTCTGCATTACTATATTTTGGGGAAAAAAAAAAAAGCCATAAGAAGGTACTTTCACATTCTAACAAGATTCCATTAGGTGAATTACTCTTTTGGACATTCAAGAATGAATGCCACAGGTCTAATATACATAGATTCTGGGATACTTCTTTTCTCCAGCTTGCTTAAAATAAATACCGTATGCAAAGCCTAGGTATTCCTGTTGCACACAAATCCAGTCATGAAAAGGATTATCTGTAGTTTTTTCCTGCAGAATAGCACTGCAAGCTAAGGTTTTGAGCAAAATCCTAAAAATAGGTTGACCATGAAGTTTAATTATTTGTCCTTTGGCCCTTGAGAAAGATGACATAAAAGGGATATAACTATATCTCTGTTTACCAGTCAAAGTTGCAGTTAATCTTAACTGTGACAAACACAATATACTGTACTATTCAGGTCCTTGTACTGTTCTGTTGTTGTAATATCTGAGCATTAAGTCTGCCAAGTCATTAACTTTTAGGATAGTAGTAAATTACATTGAAAAAAAGAGCTGAAAAATTGGAAGAGAAAATTGGCTGTTTGCAGTATTACAACGATAAATTCTACCAGATTAATTACTCTGGATTTGTTGAAAGAATATCTGTTTGAGTGACTAAAGTAAATCAAAGAGTTTTTTGAGATTAGGGAAAAGTTCTGACTGCTTGATCAACAGGCTATGTGAAAGAAAATACGAGGACTATTACAGAAAGGTACTACTCAAAAAGAAACAAAGGAGGAAGTGGAGGGGAAATGTTTGGAAAGGTGTATATTTTCACTTCAATTTCTGGAATCAAAGTTGGTGAAATCCAGCCCTAATCTGCTGTCTAATTTCAGGATATCCCAAACTGTGGGGTAGCAGAAAAAAAAACATTTGTGTATTTTCCAGAAATAACTTCTCTGGTTTATATTTCTGTTATGTGTTCTAGTTTCTTTTCTGATGCAACAGGTTTCATAAGTAAAGAACTTTGCATGAGATAGAAAACAGAAATAAAGTAAGTTCAAATCAAAATGCTCAGAACACGGTGCTCATTAAAACAAGCTGAATTCCCTAATCTGTTAGGTTAGTTTTTCACACACGCTCATCAACCACCTTTAAATCACAGGAGCACAATATTAGCCTAACAGGAGAAAGAAACAAGTATGGTGGATTTCAAGTTATAGGCCTTATTAGATTTTTTTCTTCTGTTTGTGTTTGTTTTGTTTTCATGAAGGACCAATTATACATTATGAGAGTATAATATTAATGCTTATTTTTTGTGTATACATATATATATGCATATATTTAGATAGATACATAAAGTATAAGCACAGCAAATCCACACAGGTTTGAGAGGATGCCAAATGATGAACTTCATCAATCTTGGTGCAATACGTTCACTGTTGATAACTGCTTCTTCATGGGCCCAGATAATGTCTGAAGGAGGAATGTTTATCTCAGCTAAGGAGGGTGTCTACAGTATGCATGATGACTCCCTTATCATTCAGCAGACCATACTTCTGACTTCACTGTGCATCAGTGGTCCAACAGTTCAGAAAGTAGAGCCAACTGACACCAGCATCTGTGAAGCAAGGTGAAGCATAATTTTCTGCATACATATGTATATATAACTAAACACAAGAACGAGGATCAGAGAATGAATGATTCGTAGTAAAATTACACTTAATGCTGGAAACTATTCAAAATATTGTAGCCACTCTTCTGGATTCAAAACTCAGAGCTTTTAAAGATGTCGGCTCTTTCAGATGCAATTTGTGAGAAAAACAGATGGTCAAGAATGACTTAACAGACAATTTTACTGAAGTCAGATCAATAGTACCTACCCATTCTAAAAAGCAGACATGACCTACACCCTCCTCCATGTTTGCAGAAGAAAAGCAATGCATGAAGACATGCTATTTTATATAGCATTTGGTTTGGGATATATCTAACAGTTCCATCTAAATACATCCTATAAGGACAATGCAAAGAGATGTTGGGATGCAGTACAGAGACGGAGAAATTAGGGTGTGTGGGTGTGCTTCTGAGCAGAACTATGCAGAATGAACTTTGAAAAGAAGATGGTGAACAGTCTATTGATCAGGTTGGTTAGAAGTGGATAGCAGAAAACTCTAGATGTGCACTAATGATTGGCTCTACTTTCACAGTAACAGAAACTAACACAAATGATCTTTTAAAATGGCAGTACAGTAATCTGTCTTCTATTTAGTATTTATTTAGTTTTACTGTGTGTGTAATTCTGTATAACAAAAACTGATAGGTTTGCTGTAAGGCCATGGTCCTCCAGGACTCTGTCTTTTCCTTGAAACCTGAAGAAAAGGAGCCAGAATTTCCGGCAAAAGTGTAAGCTGCATATTCTCAACCTAAAAGAAGATAAGTGCCTATTGAGAAACTCCTCAAAATAATGCAAAAATTGTCCACCAGCACTATCTGGCTGATGGAGCCTGTCCCATCCCTAATAGGAAAATGGAGCAAAGCAGCATGGCTTGGGATGTCCATCTAAATGATGTCTGTGCAGAAGACATTGAAAAGCTAAAGCACTGAAATGGAGGGGCAACCTGGGACTGCCACGTTGTGAGTCTTCGTGGAACAAAAGAATCAGTGTATGTACAATTAGGATTACTGCAGACTGGAATTGATTATACAGACCTGATCACCAAAGTTACTCAGCTCAGAAACTGCACAACCCACAGAATAATATCTTGTGAGAAAGATCTTGTGACAAGGTTTCTGATTAGTATTCTGTTAGGGATTGATTTGATTATTCCAATTAAAAGAATTAACTTACACATGAACTTTCAAAAATGAAACCATGTGGGAAATCTCTTGCACTGCAACAGTAACACTGTCTTAACACATTCAATACATGACATTAATTTATTTAAAATTAGATTATTTATTTCATGTACTCACATAAAAAGAAAAACTTCTGCAAAATCAGAGCTAATAGACAAGGGAAAGTCCTTCTATCGCACTCAAAGTTTAAAAGCATTTGTCCTTGAATGCAACAGGGGATGGTGATGCTCGAAGTTGAATGAGATGTGTGCGAATGCCCACATCAATAAAAACGGTTTGTACACCATTAGGCACAGTCCTTGGAGGTAAGCTAATTAGTAAACTAGAGAGTTTTAAAACTCTCAAGTGCAATCTTTGAACCGAAAAAAAAAAGCTATCTACTAATGAAGTCCCCTGTGGGTTAACAGTCTAAATTTGGCAGCACACACATTGCTATAGCTGAATTTCAACTTTGGTAATACACAGATAGAAATAAGAAAAGTTGTATTTAGGGACAGAGAAAAGGAAGAGTACATTTATAATATATGCAGCAACCACTATCTCTCTGCACAATTATTAGTGTTTAAACTGTAAGGTGAGGAAGAGCAGTATAAAAGTCTAGCTGCTGAAAAAGAAGTGGCAAGCGAGTATGCATTTAAGGATGATTGGTTTCAAGTAACACCTGAGAAGTCTCTCACTCATAGGAAATGTAACAAAATTTATCTTTGTGAAAGTTGTATACTTTCAGTGTATTCCACAGAAACAGATATAGCATATCCTTTTTGAACTTAATTTTTTCTAAAAGATTATTTTTACTAGCTATTTAACATAAACATTCAAACTAAACCTGAATTAGAATTTGGAATGTCATGAAAAAAAGGGGGAAAGGGAAAAAGGGGGGAAAGGGAAAAAGGGGGGAAAGGGAAAAAGGGGGGAAAGGGAAAAAGGGGGGAAAGGGAAAAAGGGGGGAAAGGNGAAAGGGAAAAAGGGGGGAAAGGGAAAAAGGGGGGAAAGGGAAAAAGGGAGGAAAGGGAAAAAGGGGGGAAAGGAAGAAAAGCACCACCACCAAAAAAAAAAACCAAAAAAAAAAACGCAACGCAGTAATATTCAATTTGGAGCTTCCTATAAATGACAAAATTAGCTTACTCCTCACAAGAAGAGCAGGAGTGTACCCAAAACACCATTACTCATTTCTTATTAGGAAAGCATGATTTATCACATTGCAACCAAAAAGCTGGCTACATGAGCTGCATTATTTAATAAACGTGATACCTTTATATGGCATGATTTCTCCTTTCTCTGCAAAGCATGGAAAGCACACTGAAGTGGCTTTGTGGAACAACTGAAACAAATCAAGCTTTGAAGTTATCAGCATCCTAAAACCTTCCACAAATTTGGAACATAGGAAAAAAAAAAAGAGAGAAATTAACAGGAATCTGGAATGAAAACAGCAGTTGTTTCTTACTCTCAAGTAGTAACATCAGGACATCCTAAAGCTGCCATCAAAGAAGCCAAGGATGTCAGAAAAAAGCAATGCAAAGTGCAGTACTCCAAAAGTGGCTGTCTGATAATCAGCAGGTTTAGAATAATAGGAAATGTGCATAAGAAATAGGAGGGCTTCTCCAAAAGTAACTCCTCCTATTTTGTTATGTTGGCCCACAACGTCACAGGCCAATACTAGTGGTGTGGCAGTAGAGGTTGAACCTTCCCACCAATATTCCATTACATTTTCTTGCTGTGTGACAGATGGCAGCAGAGGGGAAGTTTATCAAATGGCATCTATGTGGAAGTGCGTATGAAGCAAAGATGTGAAATTGAATTCCTCCACTCAGAAAAAATGTCACCTTTTGACATTCATTGACACTTGCTGAACATTTTTGGAGACCAGAGCATGTGAACACAGTGAGGTGGTGGGTGATGTATTTCAGCAGTGGCAACAAGGATGTGAAAGATAAGACAGGTTCTATGAGGTCATGCACAGCTGTCACATCACAAAGTGAAAAGTGCCTCAATCAGCTCGTCTGTGTGAATAGGCTAATGGTGGTGACTACTGAAAAACATTTGTTTATAGCTGAGAATTTGCTCTATACAGTAGTGTTGTGTTCTTTGTATCTCTTATATTTTCCATGGAAATAAATAGGAAGCATTACTTTCGGAGCAACCTAAATACATTCCTCCAGTCTTTCTTACAAAGAATGTTCAAGACACACATATACCACACCACTTTTGTTTTCTGACTTGAAGTTTGACAACCTTTTAACCTGTAACAGTGTAGCTGAAGAAGGAAGAAGGAAGAAAGCACACTCCTATGCTGGAGAACATTGTATAGCTGTAACATAAAAACTATAAGGCAAAACCTGGCATCCAAGCTCTGTGAGCAATTTTATTTTTCATGTCATTATACCTCATCTAAATTGAGTTTGAAGCTCCTAGTATTGTAAGTTTTTGATTGCAACACACTTTTTCTTTTTGAAGTAAGTTAAACTTGTCTTGCTGACATGTCTGTTCTTTTATTTGCCAGATGGGACTAGCTTCAAAGGAGCGTTTATGTTTATTCAATCTCAATCTTTTGGCAGTTTTACTGGTATTTAGTGAATACTTTAATCTAGGGATGCAGAAAACACATTTTGAGATGTGTTAAAGTCATCTGGGAAGAGAGGAAAGTGGCTGATATTAAATTTCTCAAAGAACCAAATGATTTCATAGCAAAATATTCAAAAATGTATATTGCTGATAAAAAAAACAAAAGTAGAGATGTCACAGGGTCACTGTAAATGTTCTCATCCGCAGAGAAAAGACTGGGTTGCTGTTTAGTAGGCATGGGCTCAGAATAGGCATTTTTCTAGGAGGCTTCTGAGTTATTTGCTGCCTGTAGAGGTTGCAACTAATTCTATTATTTTTCTCTTCCAGAACATTTGGAAAAAAAAAACAAAAAACCACCACTATTTCAGAGCTACAAGATGTAGCTGCAAAAATGTTAAGTTGGATACAGAAAGAGTACATTTGCATTGAAGATTTACTTCAGGAGCTCCTGTGTACTAATGCAGTCAAGACAAAACTGAAGAAAAAAACCAAGTTTTCCATATACAAAAAGAAGTTGCAAAATTTATCTGCTGTACTAGAGAAAAAAATTGTCCCCAAGGTAGATCAACTGAAAGGACCTCCTTATTCATACCTTCTTCTCATAGGCTTTAAGTTGCCTCTGCTTTTTTGTTTGCAATAGAGAGCAGTATAAAGAGACAACTGAGAGAAAGAATGCCTAGAGGTCAGGAAAGACCAGGAAGATACTTTTTTGTATTCTTGTTCTACATTCAAAAAAGAGTAAGAATGGCTGTATTGTATTGCTTAGGAGAAAGCCAACTTTATCCAGCATCCTGCCTAACACCAGATAGCAATTGATGTGTCAGAAACAAGGGTGCAATAAACACTACACACTCAGCTACCAGAAATCTATGTCTTGAGGTCTTAGTAAGTGACTGTTTACATCTCTGAGTTTAATAACTTGTGATGGATCTTTTTATTATTATTCAATGGATTTATTCAGTTAATTTTTAACCTGTTTCAGTAAGGGTGTTTTTCTTTTTTTAATTTCCTGTAAACAGCTGCCAATTGACCCTCTCTGATTCTTCTACAGTGAAAAAAAGACTGAATTACCACTCAACCATAAATGTGTGCTGGATTTATTCACTAATATATCAGGAACTTTTATGTCATATCCATTCCTTTCACACAAACTCCCTGCTGTTGCACAGCTGAGCTCCAAGTCAATGGCTAATGGACCTGCCTATGGTGATCCCAGGAACTATTTCCTGAGGAGCAATACCAAATTTTGAAACAATATTATTTTTTCTAATTGAGGCTGTTCCTCTGCCAAGCTTACTAACAGTGATCTGCATATGAACGATATCCCAAGCAAGGAAATACTACAAATCCAACATAATTAAAGGTCTGTCATTTCATAGAAAAAGTCATAAAACTTGCTGCTAACTGGCTGAAAATATGCACCTACTGTATCTTCTTGCATGTAATTTGTGTTTCAAATATCAGGCATCCGTGCAGAAGAGGAGCTCTATGAAAAGCAACGGCATGCTAGTATAGACTGCTTGAAACCTGAGGAACAGGGTGAGGGAATCAAAGCTGAAAAAAATCCTGATTTAGGAATGAGGGGACCGGAATTGAACTAGGACAGGGAAAGCAGAACAAAGGCCACAGATGTACAGGAAGATGACTGCAGGACAGATTCACAGATCTTCCTCTTGGATTATCTGTTCTTATTTCATACTTTCATTGCCACTTAACACGAGGCCTGCAGGATTCTAGTCATTTGTTTCAACAGTGAGGATATTTTAGTATGAAAAGAGGTGGTTCTGGTAATTTAAGAGATACCTCATAAGTATTTATGCATCTTTAGGTATAGTTATTTCTCTATAGATGCTGCAGAGATATAAAAAACTTAATATTAGAGAGAAGGAAACACATAGCAATAGTGAGACAGCAAAACAAAGTCCTCTCTAGACCACTTATGCATTCAAGATCTGGGGACCAAACAAACTGGAGAAATAATCTAGAGAGCTCAGGCACGATGCATCTGTAATGATTAGAAAACAAGGAATGCATTTGTTCGCACCTATTTCTTACAACCCTTATATCCCTCTCCAAAAGGACGTTTTTACTGAATTGAATGTCTGTTTAAAAAAAAAAAAAACACATAAGGTTTCTTGTTGTTTTGGTTTTTTGTTTGTTTGTCAGTTTTTAAAAAGACATTTCCCAAAATAGAAATTTCATGTGTAAACATCTACATAATCTCCAGGCCTTATTATATTTTGCACTTTTGCATAGCCCTCAAAAGATTACATTCAGACTAAAAGGAATTTTGAACTTTCCTAACATGTTTTTCATCTTCTGTCAGAGACTTCTTCAAGATACACAGCTCATTAGAACATTCTGACTACTTAATAAACAAATCTGAATATTATCACAACCATCATCTAATTAAAATATATTTCATTTCAGAGCTTACTGTGTACCATAAAGCTTCTGCCACGAGGTTATATGAAAATTACTGTTCAGTCTTCAGCTAGTTGCATCTCTCAAGTCATAGTTCTGCTATAAACTAGCAGAAGCCAAACTACACATAAGTAATATCACATATTCTCCATCAAAAACTATAGAAAAATCTTATAAATTTTAAGTCCAACTTCACAGAAAACATATTGCAATGTACACCTTTATGTCTACAACAAAATGATAATTCTGCTTTTAATAGTTTACAACACATGAAAGGTTTTCTTGAGCAACTGGAGGTCATTTTTATAATGTGAGATTGCATTACTATTATTTCCTTCAGGAAGAATATGACAATGCACAATTTAAAAACAAACCCAATGAAAACTTTTCTTACTTCCATCACCTCAAAATCCACCATCATAATGCATGCAGTGTCCTCTGTACACTTATTTACCCACAATCCACCTACACAGTGGAGACAGAAGAATAATTTTTGTGGTGTGTCAAACCTGCTTATAAATTGCAGGGGGTGTGCCAAAAAGACAACATAAAGTAAGACAAATTATACCCAGCTCTGTTACTCAATCCCTCACACTCAGTATATAGATGTTTGCCACTCTGTCAGAATCTCTCATAGGAGAAAGAGGGAAGGGAGCAACCTGGTCCCCAACTGAAGTATTAGACGATTATCTGTTAATTGCATGGGGAAAAATACATTTATAGTAGTAGAAAGCTCTTCTTTGTCAAAGGGAAAGCCCAAGCCAGCTTGGGAAATGTGGACTTGGACAGAGATGTGACAAGGTAACCTACATTCACAGTGTGTTCATCAGAAAATTTTATTGCTACTAAGGCTTGAACTGCTTCCGTCAACATCACGAGGACAGCAAAACTGATACACATTGCAACAGCAGGACAGTCCTGTGCCAGACTGCAATCACTACATGACAAAGAGAAGAAGTCAGGTCTACAAACAGATACAGTCACAGCAATTCTCAGCCATCAACATGTACACTCCAGGTAGTCCTGCTGCTGGAAGACCCTCCCATGAAAATGGAACATGATCTTTTAGCATTAACAAACAGGGGCAGGATTCCAACACATCCAAGTATAAAGAAGAGATACTTTCCTCTACAACAAAAAAAAAATAGATCAAAATATCATTTTTAATTTAAATAGAAATTTTCATAATTAACTTTAAAAAGAAAAAGAAATAAAAACAGCAATGGTTGGCAAAACAGAAATAAGAGCAGTTTATACTTTGGTGAGATCTCACCTGGAGTACTGCATCCAGATGTGGAGTCCTCAGTACAGGAGAGACATAGACCTGTTAGAGTGCATCCAGAGGAGGGCCACAAAAATGATCCAAGGCATGGAACACCTATCCCATGAGGATAGGTTAAGAGAGCTGGGGCTGTTCAGTCTGGGGAAGGTAAGGCTTCAGGGAGTCCTGACAGCGACCTTTCAGTACCTAAAAGGGAGCTATAAGAAAGAAGGAGACAGGCTCTTTAGCAAGGGTCTGTGAAGCCAGTGAAGCCAGCCCTATGGTCTTATGAAAAAAAGGAATTTTTATTTAGCGAATTAATTTTTTTTTTAAATGACAGATATGAAAACCCAGAACTAATAGACATTTCCTGACTTCTGTCTCTGCTCAGACATCACCATTATATGACTCTCTTGAAGGTATAGCACTGACAATAGCAGAGGTTTTACTTTGTTGTGCTGATTTTTTGTGTTGTTTTTTTTTTTTAAAATAAGAGAGAGAGAAACAGATTTACTTTTCCTTACAGGTAATTGCTGTGCTTTGGAATGAGCCTGAATCCTTTTAGGATTTGTATAACCACGGAGGAGTTTAAAAATGTTGTCAGCAACAGAGTGGGACAAGAGGGAATCAAGTTTACTAAATATTTAATCAAAACACAGAAGAGGAGAGAAAGAAGCTAAATAAATAAGCAGAACAGCGTGACTCTTTTATGGCATCTGGGAAACTTAAGCTCAAGACCCCACACCAGGACAATAAATGCACAGGAAAAGTAAGGGAATAAGAAGAAGGTGGTAGAGGAAACAATGACACTTAGGTCTTGTGAGAGTGCTCTTTTTTCTGTTAAAGAAATTAGAACTGATTGCATTTAGTTACGTATCTGTTTTATTTTCCTTGTAACACAGCATACAAAGATGTAGAAATCCATACATCAGAAGCAAAGACAACAATACCTGCACATATCAGCATTAACAGTACCAGGATAACAAATAATTTATTCAAACGCAGTGGAACTTTTGACCTCAAGAGTAATTCTCATTTTAACAGTAGGTCTAACAGTTTTTTTCTACTGTATTTACCTCCATCTTTGGTAAATTAGGCCTCTGAAATAAGGTCATTATTGTGCTTAACTGTTCCCTTCCTCTTTTTCCTTTGGGCTTATATTACTTTCTTCCTAAATCTCTCTCTGATTATACTTGATTCATTAAGTAGGGTCATTCTACATCCCTTCAGTCCTTTGAGGAATTTAATTGCAGCCTGGTCAGTTTACTTTCCAGGCCCAAAAGGCCATAATCACTTCTCATAAGAAAATGTACAGCATCTGGCAATACTGGGTTCCGACTGAGCAATCTGAAGATCAAGACTTAGCACCTGAGATACTGGTTACTTGAGTAAATTCTTCTGAAAGTTCACAAATAAGATTAATTTTATTCCAAGATCTCATATACCAGTACTCTCAGAAGACTGTTAAAAGTGTTATTTAGCATTATATCACTTCCAAATTCTTTTGACTTTTTTGCCAGTTTTGCCCTGGGGAAGCCTTTTTCTTTTCATACGTATGCTCAGACAGTTTTTGATGTCAAGCTGTAGACTGTTTTTGAATCTTTTATTCTTAAAGCCTTTTCCTGACCATCATTTTAATATCTTTCCCATTTATTCTATTCATCCACTTCCTTTACTTTGGCTTCATTTCTGCAGCTTTTATCATTTGTATTTACAAAAGCTTACTACTGAAAACCATGCAGCATTACTGGATTATGCAAAGAGAAAAGCATGTGGTGAATACAATTAAAATTCTTGCTTGTTATTATGAAGAAAACTAGATGAAGTTTTCAAGTGTTGCTCACCACTTCATTTCTTTGAGAATTGCTGTGATAGTCTAATTTGAAGAGGGACAAATGGAAACACGGGAACGTGGTCAAAAAGGTGAGTTCAGCTGCCGTTGTAATTCCCAAGGGTGGTAGTAGTGTGATACCACATCATCCTGGAATAGCAGTACCTTTCCTCAGCCCATGTGAAATTGCAGACTAAAGGTCCTTTGGATGTCACGCTATAGGGAACAGTAAATAAAGGTAATTAAAGGGAATCTCATGTTCCCATTACCTGGTGTTTTATGAGTGACAAGGACTAGAACTGCCCCACTATAATGAGTCACAGGTTCTGCATTTCTTAATTTTAAAATTATGTATGTAGTTTCTGTCAAAATATGTTCTACTAAAATCTGAATTATTATTGTTAGCTCAGGAGAAAACATGATATTTAACTCATAGGAAGAAAGGAAATGGGAAATTTAGACCTCCTCTTAGCAGTAAATAACATTAAAATAAGTGGCATAGAACACATTTCAACAGTCAGCCACAAGCTAAAAGAGCAGGAAACAAAGCTCAGTGAAGAAATGTGGTGGATTGATTCATTAGGTTTGCATACCATCAGAGCTTAGTTTACACCCTACCTTCAGTTAGAAGTAAAATATAAAGGCAGACACCTCAACTTAAGCCTTCCTACAATACTGAAAACATCCGCTATGTTCTTATATGGAGACTGTGGCAAAGATCACAGGCTGCTATATTAACACAACAGCAGGAAATTGAAGTAGTAAGGTTTTCGTGTGCAAGTGTAACAATGGGAAATTAAAGCAGAATTTTACAAGAAAACAAAGATACACACAGTTGGAAACAAGTGGAAAAGATAATCTCCACTCCTGTGGCATGGAGAATATACTTAGACGATTTTGCTGCATCTCCACAAGAAGACATACTTTCCAGTGACTACTGCTCTATCCTGTGCAGATGAACTGGGGAGATGCCTTTGTTTTTTCCTTAAAGATCTACCTGCCTGCAGATCTGTATTTTGTCAAACTTGCACCAGAGGGACATAGCTTTTGCAGTAAAACATTTTTTTAAAAATCTATGAATCTACTAAAACAGAATATTACTAAGGAGGACTGAAGATGCAACACCATCTACACAACTGTCTCCTAACAAGGTCTCTGCTCAAGTAGAATAGGAAGTGCAGATACTTCCTATCAAAGTTTCTGAGTTTTCTAGATTCTACCTTTTCTTTTCAATTTCTAACATTAAAACATAGAAAAGACAATGTATCCACAATTTTATATTATTATCTTATTCTGCATTACTTCTCTGCTTCACGTTAGTGTTCTTATTCTGCAGGGCTCTTGGAGAAATCCCTGGGTTAAAAACAGTAGTCACTCTTTGATTATTTTATCTTTTTCCCCCCAAGTCTTCTAACCATATCGTAAGTTTTGTTAATAGAGCAATTAAAGACTCGATTACCTATAATAAACAATTCCTTAAATGATAAGCAAAATAATGAAGTAAGTTTAGCCTCCTGTCATGTGCTGAACTTACTGAACTAGTTTGGGCAGAAGAAAAACCACAACCTATTAACCCTATAAAATTCAGAGAGCAGTAGCCTCTATTCAGAACTCTCTGTTCACGTTGTTTTTTCTTGACAGAGAGAGCTAATTACAGCAGCAAAAAGCATCTTTCTATTACTAACATTAAGCATTCTCACCTTGAGATCAGTAAAAAGAGCAGATGCATTTGAGAACTTCAGTCAGCACAAATCACAGCCCTTTCACATGATGGGCTTGAATGGGGAACATTTATCACTGAGTAGAAACCCAACAGATGTAGGAAAAAAAAAAGAAGTCCTTTTCCCTAAAGAGATGGGGGAATCTACCTCCTTTTCACAGCTTCCTTCACATGGGGAAGGAAGTGTTTGTAAGAGACAGAGCTGGAAACAGAAACAAACATCCTTAGCTGAAAAGACTTGCAGTGTTGGAGAGTAATACCAGATCCAAATCCCTGCTGCCTGAAGCAAGAACCAAGTGAAAAGCCTACTTGTTCCTCCAATTAAGATTTGTGGTTTTCTTTTGTAGTTCTAACAGCATTGCTCCCATAGATGTTTTATAATGTTTTGTTGCCTCTGGGTCTCTAAGGAAAATGAAGCTAAACACCTCATCTTCATTAGGTATGACATTTATCACAACTAGTCTGCATATTTAAAATGTGTCTGAGTCCTTTAAGAGCATTTTAAAAGGAGAGAGATAAACAAAGATGATAAGAGAGGACAAAATCCCATGACAACAATTCAAAAGATATAATAAATGAAGTAATTTCTTGGATGTACTGGCTAAGAAGACGACATTAATTCCAGAACAATCCTCCAGGAGGTTCCTAAGGCATTGTATGAGAAGGAACATATGCTCTGGTTTCTTTTCACTCTAATTTCCTCATGTTTTCCTACATGTGCAGAGCATGCACCACCAAGACTCCTACATTTGTTTCTGGGATTCCTTTGCTATTGTGTTTGTATGGCTACACTTCCCACCAAAAAGAAAAAGAAAACAGAAAAAGTGTACAGTGAAAATAAGCTGTAAGTAGTTTTTAAACATTTTCAGGCATCTTGAAAACGTAGAACTCAAAAAAGAAAAAAAGAAAAACAACAACAACAAAAAAAAAAACACTCCACTGGAAGAAATATTTAGATAAAACAGCAAGCCAAGAATAGCCAGTTGAACCATAAATTCACAGAATTTTCTGTAAAATGAATTAGGAAACAGCAATGTATTATTTCATGTCTGCTGTTAATACATGTAACATTTCTGGTTAGAGCTGCAAAATACACTTACAACTACCAACCTCATATGTATTATGGAAATGAATATTAAGAACAGGACACCACCTCCTCTGAGCTCTAAATTGCTATCAGCAGGACCCTGGGATATGCATAAGAATTAATGTATTATTTAAGTTTATATATTTTTCCAGAGAGATTTTGAAATTATGCTGCATATGTCCAATTACATCACAAGTATAATTTTCAGATTTATTGGACCTATCTTAGAATGCACTAGAACACTTCTTGTAGGCATATTTACAATGTAAAAGGGATGCTCCGAAAGTAATGCCTCCTATTTTAATACATTGGCCCGTGATGTCATAGGCAGATCTTGGTGTTAGAATAGAGGTTGAACCTTCCCACCAATATTCTGTTATATTTTGTTGCCGCATGACGCACGGCAGTAGGGGGCCAGTCCAACCAAACGGCATCTGACATGGCAGAGCATATGAAGCATAGGAGAGTTGTTGAATTCTTCCATGTGGAAAAAACTGCACCCACTGATATTCATCAGTGCTTGATGAATGTTTATGGAGAACAAACAGTGGATGTGAGCACAGTGAGGTGGTGGGTGGTGAGTTTCAGCAGAAGCAACAGTGACATGAAAGACAAGCCATGTTCCAGAAAGCCAGCCACAGCTGTCACACCACAAAAAGAAGACAATCTCAGTCAGCTCATCTGTGCAAATCATCTGATGGTGATGACTACGCTGAAAAATAGTGTTTTGTAGCTCAGATTTTGCTCCATCAAACAGTGTTATTGTACTCTTTGTAACTGTTGAAGTTTCCATGGAAATAAATTGGAGGCATTACTTTCAGAGCAACCTACATACATTCCCAAACAACATTTGTTCAGTTATAGCACACATTACATTCTGTCCAAGCCTCTTTCCGTCTCTTTCACATTTGCTGGGGCCTGTAGCTAGACTTACAGAATGATAAAGAAATGTGTTCATTTTTTCACTTATGGATGACTAAAAAATTTTGAAAGCCAAAAACGAAGTATAACAATCAAAGGAATCGACAGGGAAATCAACATTTAAATCACAGCTAAGCTCCATTCACAAAATTTTGCCATCCACACAATGCATGAAAAAGACTGTGTCTCCCTGAGATCAATGCCCTCTGGATTTCTGCTAGAATGCAATCAAAATTCTCATTTTCTTCTAATACTTTATTTTAAAATAAAGGTATGAATTTCATCATTTAATAATTCTTCTGATTACTCAAAAATCTTTATATTATTCATTATTAATCAGTTTCATAAGTTAGAACATTTTATCCGCAATTGTCTTTATTACTTCAATAAAGAAGAATCAGTCTGTCTATTCACTTTCTCCTATTTGCTGCTCCAGATACTCAGCCCCCTCACCTGCTTTTATTAAGCATCATTTTATTTTCTGAGATTGATTTCACAAGCCTACCTTGTGATTAAGCTGTCTCTCATTTTCGTTCCTTAATTTTTCTCCTTAATTAGCTGCTGAGGTAGTGGTGCAGTTGGTGGTGCTGGTGCGAACAACTGTCTCTTTCATGCTGTTGTTAAGCTGTTCATTCTTCTATTTCTTTGAATTAAACAGTAACAGTTTATTCACTAATCTTGTTGTTTTCTTAATTATGTCAGTGTTTCAATATTTCCTTGATAACTGCCATCTTTAAATAAAAAAGTAGGGGCAGATTTTTAAACACAGGTTAGATATTATAAGCCTTTTGCCCTTGAAGTTTTGCAGATAACTTTGATGCTACATCAAGTCATGTAAATCTGGGGCTGTCTACAGTCAGAAAAAGGATTCTCCCTTCATGTTTACATCACAGCAATTGAAGGTCAGATTTTCTGGGGGTTGAACACCCAAAGACATTTTAATTTCAACTATTAATATAGCCTTTGTTCAGCTCCCACTGTACAAAGGGACTACAGTTTAGTGCAATATTACAACAGCATGGTCTTGTGGCTTGGAGAATGCGTAGGAAATATCAGACATTCAAACACATACCTAAGTCACAGATCTCATTCTTTGTCCCTCAGACCAGCAGGAGTCTGGAGGTCTGGAGCCTTCAGGGTATCATTGTCATGGCAGCTGGAATGGTTGTATGCTCCCCTGTACTGGCCTAAGAGCTTCTCACTTCTGATCATGTCTTCTAAGGGAGGAAGGCAGAAGATCACCAAAAAAATTATCAGCAGGCTCATTCACTCACACAGGAAAGTCTGCCTGAAAAGCTGGATTGGCAGCCATTTGTGTCTATTATCTGCTCAAGTTATGAACACAGTGGACAAAGAATCTTTAAAAGTTGCCCAGAAACAAGAATATAGAATAGATGAGAATGGAAAGAGAAACAATAGTAAGATCCACAAGTTTTCTTAGACAAACTGTTCAACGAGAAAGTGAAAAAAGTTGCCAGCTCTTATTTTTCAAGATTACACAAGAACTTATCAGCTTTATTTTTCAATTATCTTTGTGGTTGCTTGCCATTATTTTCTCTTTCTATCCCCTTCAGAGCTAAGAGATTACTGGACCAAATTGCTTCAGTCAGAAGTGGGTTGTAGTGCCCTTATCAATCTGCCATTAATTTCCTTCATTTTTGTGTTTATTGGTTCAACTTCTCTCCCCTGAAGCAAGTCAAGAAATCTTGCTTTACACCTAATCTTTCATAGTGCTAAAGTAACTTATTTTAAAGATGTTTCCCAATCCATACTCAGTTTGCACGTAGAGAGATTTTCCCAATCTTTTTTTTTGCAAAGTGCGACTGCAGAGGAAAAAGTGACTTGGAAAAGTGTTTCAGAAGCAGCTGAATATTTGGATTCCCAAACTCATCAGGTAAAGAGGCCATTCAAAATATATTTTCGGTCTAAAGCAGTGCAGGAAAACCAGCTTACTTTTTTTCTTTTTTAACTGTGGTACACAAAAACAAAACAAAACAAAAACACTCTAAAGTAAAGACATGAAGAGGAGAGAAAGTTCCTCAGACTACAGCTCAGATGTACTCTTTCCTACAGAACAGGCAGGCTTGTGTCTCATAATACAAGCAAAGCTTCCCCATGCACTGTTCACCATATATGCAATGTAATTAAAACACTTGTGATATTTTTCAACATAGCCTGCTTTCTTGTTCAAATTTCAAATAAATTTATATTCTACTTCCGAAGTGGTACAAACAAATTTTGTGCCATCATTTTTCCTTGCCCAAAATGGGGTACCTCACGTTCTGACGTGTCAGGCTGAATTCTTGCATCTTACAAGCATGCAGGCTTCTCCTTTCTTCCAGCTCTTCCCATTGTACTATAATCCCTCTTGACTGTGTCTTCAAATACTCAGACAACTGCCACATCAGAGAAAACTTGATGATCCTTGAGGGTCCCTTCCAACTCAGGATAGTTTATGATTCTGTGATTATAGATTTCTAACTAATGGGTACAGAGACAGTGTAATTATCTCATAGCAGAAAACCCAATTTCTTTGTTATCAAATCAAGTAGAGCATTACAGACAAGCAAAATCCTACTAAAGGTAAAGCCTGAGATGTTGCCTTGTGCAAAAAGATTTTGGAGAGCAACAGAAATATCATTTATCCAGTACTATTTAGCTTCAGCTATCTCAGCAGAACAGGAGAATATTCCTGGTCTTTGATCACAGACATTTCTAGTCATCCAGGAGAAATTTCTGATCTTCCTTAAACTGTATGTGTGCCTGAAGACAGAAGGCCAGATAGCCAACTCTCTTGTACCTCCTGTCTTGGGGAGCAACCCTAATAAACCTAAGTCTGTATGCTAGCTAAATGTAGGCCTCAGCCTAAGATTGGGATAGATCTTAGATAGTCCAGAATTTAGACAAAAAGCCTGCTTTGGAAAGTGTTTTTAGAACATTCATAAGACTTGTTGACTACCTGGAGTTCATTCAGAAATAATGTCAAAAGAAGAGAAGGCTTTTGTTGTCTTTTGCATGGTAGCCTAGGTGTCAAAATACCAAACAAATTGGAGATTTACTCCTACAGCAACACTTCCCAGACTAGAAGAGTATGGAAGAAGGAAGTCTTGAAACATGGCTACACAAGGTTCACAGGGCTAGATAATTAACAAATGAAACGAGTATAAGCCTACCCTTGATGAAAAGGACAGATTAGGTCTCCTAGTTCTCTTCCAAAATATTTCTTGGTTTTATCCATTGTGTAAGAAATTTAAAAGACATAAAATTTCCTAAGAAAATGCACCCAAAAAAGTGCTAAACATAGAATTACTCTCATAGCATTAGATAATGAAGAAAGAAATAAAAGTAACTGTTCTACATATGTATCCACAATAATGGATATTTTGCGAAGATTACTTGATGAAGTAAAACAAACTCAAAAACCAAACAATGGGTAATGTTAAGGCAAATGTTATCTTTCAGAAACTAACTAAATATTACAAAAATATTTGAAAATTACAGTAACAAAAATTTGCTAAAATTTTTTGGGAAATTCTATTCAGAAATGCTATTCAACTACTACAAATACTCACTGCATCATTTTGTAATATTTCAAGTTGAAAGCTGAAGAATAAAGAAATGCAAATAACTTTCAAATTCTCTGAATTTATTCCTGTATCTTCAACTTGATAAATAAATTAATAAACATTTTACGCGTAAGTTATGTTATATTGGGCAAAAAGAAAATATAACTGCCTGCAAAAGTAAGACACACTATTAGCACAGCAGTGACAGAAAGCATTATTTCAAAGGGGTGCAAAGTGACCAACTTGAAACAGCTCTCTGGGGAGCAGAATAGGCTAGTACACATTCATAGATGAAAAGTAGGAAAACATCAGAGACAGGAAATTTCAGCACCAAAACTGTGCCTTCCAAGGTGTACTAGAACTCTGCTGTACTGTATGCTCTTTACCGGGAGCCAAAATTCTAGTCACATCACTGAAGTTTCTCACAAGTAAGACTAAAACAAATACATGTGACCTACAGATCTCATCAAAAAAAAGTTTTGCTGCACACTTTGAAAAACAAAAAGTGTATACATACTACTTAAAAGATAGAAACAATCCTTGTTATTTCTTCTTGTTGAACTCTAAAGGCGTGTTTTGAATTGCTAAGGAATATACTTCTAGCTACTAATTATTGTGAACTGCTAGTTAGAAGCCAGGATAATTAATTTAGAAGGCTTAGAAGCATATTGCTAACTGACCAAGTAAACAACAAATCACAAGACCAAACGCAAAAATAGGAGTTAAAATTTCAAATCTAAGAATTGTACTAGGAAGGCATACATTTCCCATATTTCATAACGTTCATGTTATACTGTAGATAAATAAAACCTAAAACAGGACATTTTTGAAATAATTTACATAGTACTCCCATGATAAGTGAAGATCAAGTAGAATACTTAATCATCCTTACTGAGCCAAAAGAGATAGGACCAGCCACAAAGACACACAGGAATAATAAAGAACTAACTCTAGCTGATTTTTCAGGAAATTCAGTCTGCTAAGAGAAAATGTTGCCTTTTATCAGAGTAACACATGAATAATAATGAGAACTAAAACACAATAAATAATCACTCTGATTGACATAAAGACTCAGTTATTAATAAGTGTTATAAGGGGAATTACTTACTGTAGAATCATAGAATGGCTTGGGTTGGAAGGGACCTTAAGGATCATCAAGCTCCAACCCCCCTGCCACAAGTAGGGCCGCCAACCTCCATATCTAATACTAGGCCAGGCCGCCCAGGGCCCCACCCAACCTGGCCTTGAACACCTCCAGGGACGGGGGCATCCACAACCTCTCTGGGCAGCCTGTTCCAGCACCTCACCACTCTTGGTAAAGAACTTCCCCCTGATATCCAACCTAAATCTTCCCTCCTTCAACTTAAAACCATTTCCCCTTGTACTGCCATTATCTACCCTTGTAAAGAGTTGACTCCCCTCCTGTTTGTAGGCTCCCTTCATGTACTGGAAGGCTGCAGTAAGGTCACCCTGCAGCCTTCTCTTCTCCAGGTTAAACATTCCAGCTCCCTCAGCTTGTCTTCGTAGGGGAAGTGCTCCAGCCCTCTGATCATCTTTGCAGCCCTCTTCTGTACCCTCTCTAACAGCATCCTGTCTTTCTTGTCTGGGGGCCCCAAACCTGGACTATAGGTTTATTTAGTCTTGCTTCCCCAGTAATGTAGCTGGTATGGCTAAAGAACTCAGACAATGGCTAAGCAAGACTGTGGAGGGACACAGCCAGCAGTCCTTGGACCATCCTCTCTGCAGCTCCCATCCCATGTCAAGTATGTACAAGGCTTTCAAGGAATTTAGCAAGAAAAAGTTGTTCTGAAAGACAAGTTTTCCATAATTTCTTAAACTGAGCACCTGAGAATGCTTTGGAGGGCCTGAGGATGGGTAGGAGTCGTAAACCTAGAGAGACTGAGCAGTGGGAACTCCACCTCTTCTGGTAATTGGCTGTGGTGCTAAGTAAACATAAGATATATTCCAATAGAAAAGAAGTTACTTGTTGTATGAGAACTGTTAGGTCATGGCCCGAACCAGTGATTGAGCACCTGGTGAAGCAGTGTAGCCAGCTCTGGGAACACAGGTGGAAGCAATTCACCTTTGTAACTAGAAGGGGTGGACTCTGGCTCTAGCCCTTCCTAACCTCATTTAAGGGCTGACAGCCACAAGGAAAGCATCTCTATTTGGATATTACCTCCTCTGGTGCGTTCAACAAGTTCTACTCCTTAGGAAGGGGCAAGCTATTCCTTATTTATTACTGGATTGTGACATCTACCTTTCTTGGGTGATCTGAAACTGGTTTAAAGCAGCTTTATCTGCTATTGCTTATCGTGACACTTTCAGACACACTTTGAAGAGGTTAAGATTTAACAAGTTGTACCTATAGAATATCACAGACAAAAAACGAAGCTATCCACCAGTAAAGAAGATGTAAGCCAACTTTGCTGAAAATGCATGGAATACCGAACAGAAGTATGGAAAAAGAGAGGATAATTATCTATGAAAACCAATAAACAAAAAATTCTCCCAGGAATAGCTAGAAAATCCAATTTTAAATGAATCAACATAGCATACTTTCCAAAAATAAGTGTAGATCAACTCTCCACCAGTAGACATCAAAATAATAGCTCATGCTTTCAAAAAAAATACTATTTTCCTCAATGTTCCATATTGCTTTTTCAGACTACCAGTCTATCCTGCCTTCTGGTACCAGAAACCTTTGCTTAAAAGCCTTTCCCCCGCACTAAGGCACTTGACATATCAATCTCTTAAAGAACTTTAGTCTCATGATAATATAATGGTGCTTACCTGTCCCAGGTCTGAATTACTTTGCTGTTCATACTCATAAGGCAGGCTCCAATCAATGAAAATAAGGATGAAACACCCATAAGGACTGCAAATCCCTCCCAGAGTCTTTCTGGTACTCTGTTCTTTTAGAGCTACAGCAATCCGTAAGTAGTAACAGTGACTCATAATGAGTAGGGTACAAAATGCTATGGTCTTGTTTGGCTTCCTCTTCCAGAAGAGGATTGTGATCACAAGCTAGGCCTGGCTAGCTCTTGGGAATCTGTGCTTGACGGATAACCCAAAATCCCTGCCTGAACTACTGACTTAGCCCATGCTTTTCAGGGTTTATTCAGCACCTTGGCCACAGCTTCAAGTGTTATCCTATTCAGACAATGCTCCAGATCATCAATTATGCTCTCCTGTTTTAGCAGTGAAAAGTAGATGTCCTGGTTGCAGCTGGGCCAGACTTGATTTTCTTCATAGTATCTGGTATGATGCTATGTTCTGGCTTTAGGAGAAAAACAGTGTTGATAACACACCAATGCTTTAGTTGTTGCTGAGCACTGCTGTAGAGCTAAGGACATTTTGGTTTCTCAGCTTCTCATACTGTCCTGCCAGTGAGGGGACTGGGCAGCACAACGAGCTGAGAAGGAACAGAACCAGGACAGCTGACCCAAGCTGGCCAAAATGATATTCCATAACATATAATAAATTATAAAACTAAGGATTGTTGGCATAACAGGCAGCTGCTGCTTGAGGATTGGCTGGGTATCAGTTGGTGAGTGGTGAGCACTTGTTTTGTGTGTGTATATATATATATATGTATATAATTACTGTTATTTCTGTCTTCCTTTTCTTAGCAAATACCTTTTATCTCTACGAGTTCTACCTCTTTTTTTCAATTCTCTCCTCCATCCCACCGGGAGGAGGGGAAGTGAAGAAAAGTCTGTGTGGTGTTTAGCTGCTTGTTGGGTTAACCACAACAGCAGGTTGTGATGAAAACCCAAAAAAGGCAAGTTTTTTTTTTTTTTTTTAAAGAAATCATGCTTGGCAAATCTACTGGAGTTCTTCCTCTGCCTGCATAGGATGTTATATAAAAGATGGAGACAAGTTCATCTATAGAAAGAGTCCTATACACAAATTAACCTCCAAAAAGCAATTCCTTTCAAAATTTTTTATAAGCTATACATTTTTATATATTCTTTTTAATTCTTTTTGACTCCTCTGTAAACTTAAGACCTGGTGTTTGCTACTTATTAAAGTGCAGCCTTCTTTCAAATCTTCTAAAGCAAGAGATTCACCATGAGACCAGGAAAACACATAACTGTGCAACTGCCTTCTGTCTATTTTCTGCGCAACTTAATAATGAAGATGTGAAGAGGAAGAGTTACAAGATGCTGCTTCTGTTCTGTTCCAGATCTGACTGAAGCTCTGGATCTTCAAACAAAGGCTCTTCTCCAAATTTTGGATACTGTTATCACATCTTCCTGTGATATAACAACTGTCTTCTCATCTCCGCTGAGAACTCCAGTTGTTTTGCAGAATCTACTAGCATTACTCTTCTTGGGCAGTTTCATTACAGCCTTCATCCATTTAGTTTGAAACTTTCTCATGCCCTACAGTGCCCCAGTATTTTGATATTTTTTCTTTTGTAGCTTTGACCACAGACATTGTACAGAAAAAAATTCATCTGAAAAATGGAACTAAATGACAGTGGTCTAAAGAAAGACTTTTAAGTTTTATTTAGTCATGATTTTCTATCACTAGTTCACTGAAATTTATTCCTATCTCTTGACACTGATGGAATATCTTCTATGCTTGTCTCCAGTTGAAATTTGAAGGATAGGAAAAACACTTCAGATGATTTGTTGCAGTGAATTCTCACCAACATAAATGGCAGAGGTTTTAACCTATGTAATCTCTTGAAATAGCATATCTTCTCTGTCTCTAACCAATTTATGAGAGGCTACATGGCAAATGATAGGGACAAAAGATCTCTATTCAAAATCCAGAATACATTAGCTTGCCAGAGATCCACTATGGTACAGGACTTATATTTCAGGTGTTTTCTTGCAAGTAAATCTGTATAACAACATAAATACTAAAAGACACAAAGAGTGTTAAACTGTAAAATAATCCAGGGAGAGAATAAGCAGAGGAGAAGCTTTAAAAATTTTATATTTCTTGTATGTTAATTGATGCTTTGTTCAGTTTATTGAACCATTTAATTAGTTTAATTGAAAGTGAGAATTACATATACTCTTCAATGATAAATTTGGACAACCAAATATATTTCAAATGAATCTTCTCCTATATTATCAATTTCATTTCACTTAATTTTTTAGTGCTCATTTAGGATAACAATATCTTTTATATTAGTTATATTACGTATATTCTCTGATCTTATTTTAAACATAGCACAAGAACAAAACTATTTCTACAACTCTGAATTTTAATCAAATGAGAATACAAGTTCCTGCCAACAGCAGGCATATTTGCAGAAACCAAAACTATTATTTGCCCATAAATTATTTTTAAGTTGATTATTTCATTCCTCAATTGATAAAGGAGAAAATAGAAGGTGATATAAAATGATTATTTCATTCTTCAATTAATAAAGGAGAAAAAAGAAGGTGTTATAAAATAAAATTTGAACTTATGGATAACTCTGTATAAAACTACTTTAAAAGAGAATAATTGTCACTATCAACTCCACTTTGGTTTCTGAATGAGAATAATTGTGATATAGATCTTGAAATTTTTCTGCAAGAATAGGCCCTAGTTCAATATTTTTATCAGCATATATAGTGGGATCATGCCTTACTAAATCAAAAGCTTTGGCAAGGCTTATATCTACTACAGCCAATTTATCATTACCACTTTATTATTAATAATGGAAAGATACTGCCTCTCTTGAAACTGTTATGAAATATTTGAAATACGTGCATGTATAGTAGCCAAAATCTTAATGTACAATTAAAAGAACAGATATTAAAAATATTTGCAATTGTAAGACCTAAAACCTTCAGTCTTAGGCATTAGAATAGCCCGATTTTCTTGAAGATAGTAAAGAAATCATTAAATACATTAATCATAATTTTCTCTGCTTTATTTGTGGGCATCATTTGAAAGCGCTCCAGGAATCTTTAACTCTCATTACTTCACATACTGCTTTTTTGAACAAAATTAGCCCTCTCTCATTACCAAGAGTTATCTAAGAATGTGATACATTTTTCTGTTGTGCTGTATGCTGTCATTTCCAAAATGACTGCTTAGAGGCCAAGATCTTCCACAGGTAGAAGACATGTATTGAGCTTTCATCTCCATTTCATCTTTTTGAGAACTTTGTTGTAAAAAACAATGTATGTCTATTTAGTCTCATCTAAACTATGAATTTTTAGTATCATCTGTCTTCTTAGCAATGGACCTTCTTTTGTGTGATTAAAGTAATTAAAACACTGTTTGCAAAAAGTAGTAGTATAAGTTGAAGGTAAGGATACTAGTGCTTCCCACCATGTTTCTACTACCCATTTGTATGGGACACTGCCAAAAATTCACATACCACTCATCTTTATTTGTGGTGAATTTGCAATAAACAAAAGAAATTGATTTTCAAAGCTAACAATAGAAAAGATACTTTTAAATAAACACTGAGAAATACAAGTTTCCTGAAGACAACCCTGCTCAGACTTTTCCAGATGGGGCAGTTGTGATTCATCAGAGGTTTGTTGTGTGTTAAATTCCATCAAAGTTTGTAGACTGTTATGGGTTTTCCCTATGTTTCTTCTATTCTAACTAGGTGAGTAGAGGGCTTATCTACAAGTTGATTATTTGAAAGTTGAATGTGTCAGCATGGCATCCTTGCAGCAGATGCCTGCTGCATACTGGGTTGCGTTAGCCAGCAGGTCCAGGGAAGTGAACCTTCCCCTTTCCTCAGTACACATGAAACCACTTCTGGACTGCTGCACTGAATCTGGAGCTCTCCACTACAAGATAGAAATCAGCACACCAGGACAATCCAGTAAACACCACTGTGATGGCCAGGGGGCAGGAGAAGAAGAAAGCTGAGGGGAGGCTGAGGGACCTGGGCTTGTTCAGCATTAAGACGGGAAGGCTTCAGCAGGGACCTTACTGCTGTCTACCATTACCTAATGGGAAGATACAGAGAAGACCGTTCTGGAGGCTGCATAGAAGTGAGATGAGAAGCAACTAATACAAGCTGGAACAAGGAAATTCCAGATATGTTTTGGAATTATGAGCAACCTGATTTAGCTGACCCTGCTTTACACCAGAAGTTTGACTAGATGATTTCCCAAGGTCCTTCTCAAGTTATGCTACTTTGTGACTCTGTGAAGAACAGACAATTGCAAGCTGTATATGCACCAAAGAGGAAGTGGTCATACAGTCACACTTGTGTGAATGTGTTTAAATAGATTCCTGACATCTCATGGCACACACCTCATCAGTCTCAGATGCCCAGAAAATGGGCAAAGCATGCAGACAACTGTCTGCATTTGGAGGTTTGCAGGGAAAAAAGTGCTATTGATGAAGAGATACAAGCCATCACTTCTACTTTAAAACATTAGTTATCAAAAAGATGTCATGCCCATTGTGAGTTGAATGGTTTCCTACTCCTGTGAAATATTACTACACCTCCCCTTGCAGGCTTTTAGTCTCTACCTCTGTATTTCCCACACACTGAGTTTGGGCACCAGCTTGATCTTTCCTTCAGAAGAGGACTTTTCTTTCTTGGGTCAGATGAATGCCATCTATAACTTTAGCTACCTGACAATGAGATAAACTTCCACTACAGAGGAGAGAAAAAGACTTCTCTAGTGGTTGATTCATCCCCACTCATCTTGGGAACGAGACTGGTAAATTTCTGAACATATGCAAACCACAGGTTTTCACTTTTTAGCCACTACATGTCTTTAATTATCTTCCTTGGTAAAGCTTTCAGTTAGATACAGAACAGAAAAACCTGGAGATCTTTGGAACAATCTGGAGTAATATAGCTAGCGTGACCTGCACTAGAAGAATGCACTACGCGAAAGAAAGAAAGCTTTACAGAATTGGTTTCATACATGAAAAGAGAAGGAAAAATGGAAATATGAAACATTTTTATCTCTGAAACAAGTTACACTGTTGTAGATGAGGGCACTTCACACAAGTATGCTCTTACAAAAGGAATAGTATTTATATAATACTCCAATTACAAAGTCTCCTTCAAAGAAATTGCACTCAGGAACCTAAATCAGAAGAAACTCCTTTCCTTTTGCTCCTTCTCCAAAACCCTTTACCAGTGCAGGTATTTTTCACAATTTTGACAACGCTGTTTTGCCAATCCTTACAGCTGCAGCACAAAGAGCCTTTCAGCATCACATCAGCGCTGAACCTCTCATAGCTAAAGAAACCCACAGAGTTGTTGAGACAACAGCGAGTCTCAAAAGCTGTAAATGGAAGCTTGTATGGCTGCAAGCTGAAGTAACCAAGTTGCAAAAGAAAAATCAAACCTCTCTAGTTGAAGAATGCCAGCGGAAAATATTACATCATATTTGCACTTTGCTACCTCACTGGTCTTCTGTTCTTCCCTGTAGCATTTTCTCCAAAGATTTGAGTTGTATCAGTTCAGTTCAGATCAAGACCAGGAATGTGTCAGAAGCCTGGAGCCCCTGCTGAGCCCTTGCTATGTGGCACGGAGCCCACTGATGTAGGATGTGCTCCAGCAGCAGTGCTCCGGGCAGCTGACAGGCATCAGCCCACACGGCGGATGTGCGGTGAGAGAAACACTGACTTCAGTGTCAGCCAAGTCATCAGGATGTCTGAGCATAACAGAAGATGCATGTTGGAAACTGTCCTGGCTAGGCAAGTGTAAAGGAGTTTCTTCTAGAGATGACAGGAAACCAACCTCCTTAGGAGCTGGAGGAGAAAAAGAGGATATGCCTCTAATCTTATTCTCCTCTTGCTAGAAAGATGAAAAACACCATCGTTACCTCACATATTTCTCAGCACGTCTGTAAATAAAAGGCTACCATTAGCGCCTTTCACCAGACGTTATCTCTGTGTCAAAACTGTTTAGGGTGTGATCTGACATCCTCTCCTTCAGAGAGCATGCAAGCAAGAAAGAGCTGCCTTTGATTTATTAAAGATGAACTATCAGTACTGTAAAAGGCAGAATGGGAATATACATGCATATCTTAAAAGCAGGGCAGGATGAATACCAGCTTCACTTTTATATATGAAGCTCAGTCCACAGCCATTCCTGTTTATTAGCCCTGTCAATGTTCATGCAGCCACCATACATCTCCACTGATATGTTTTGAGAAGTTTACCTGTGCATTATTCACCCATGATTGCACCAATTTAGAAAAAGAATGCTTCCCTGCACATTAAGTATTGACTTGGAAATTAGATTTGGGGGAGAAATAATACATGGAAGAGAGCGTATGAAAATTAAAGGACTGAGTTGGTTTTTTTCTTCATTTTTTTTTCTTTCTGTTGTTGTTGTTAAATGAAAGGATGACATTAATTGGAATTCAAGTACAGGAAGAAAGGGAAGAGTAAACCAGTGAGAGGCACGAGGATACAAGCCCAGTGCCAGGCACTGCAGCATGCATTTCCAGACTGAGACCAGTTCAGCATTCAGCTCAAATCTCAGACAGCACTCAGAGGTTGAGAAGCCAGACCTTTGCCAGAGCTGTACTGGAACTGATGGAGATATGCCTTCAAATTGTTGAATTTAGTCCTCAGTGAACAGGACAATGCACTGTCACTTCCCACAACATATAATGCAGTCATTCTTTCACAAAATCCATTAAGAAGAGTGCCTCTGGTGTCAGGGGAATGTTGCACACTGCATCTATTGAGCAGATAAAGCCTACAAGCATTATCCCATTCCCTTATAGGTGAAGTGCCTTCAGTAGCCCCTGGCAGAGGGTGCAGGGTGGCTGCTGTAAGGTGATGTTGTGATAACGGTGCCACAGGTATTTGAGAAAACAGAAGTCCTGAGCATGCAGGGCAATGTCAGAGCTTCCTGATGCCCTGTCAGCTCCTACTTCCCACCACAATCTAAACATCCAGGATTATTCTGCAGAACAGAGCAGTTATCAGAACGGCAGGAGATAACTATGAGTCAAAACGTATAAAGAATGTGGACAGTGGGAGCAGTCATACAGCTCTTTGCATAAAGAGATACTTAAAACTTGATTATTGCATATTCTGTGCAAACAAAATGGGAGAAAGGAGAAAGGTAAACTTGATGCAAGATGTTTTTTTATGCTGCTTATGTCCTTAAAGCAAGGCTGCTCTTGTCTTTCACAATTCTCAGTGGCCTCTAGTCACTAACTCAACCAACATGAAATAATCTTCAAAAGCAAAGTGAGTAATAGCTCAGCATGGAAGGCAATTGTTGGAGGGTCTTGTTGTCGGCACTAGTTTGGTTTTGTTTCCATGCAGCACATTACAAAGTGCATGATGTTAGTGCTCTGCAACCCCTGTGTCCCGTTCTGCCCTGCTGCTGCTAAAGCCACGTGCTCCCACTGGCAATAGCTGTGCAGAAGCTACAGATTTGCTCTGCCTCCAGGCACTTCCCCATGGGGAACACAAATGCTTGTCAGGGGTGACAGCACCTGCCAAGATAAAAAGAAATTTACAGCAAGAAATGAGGGGAAATTGTTGAGCAGGAGGAAGGCAGCTAGGTTCTGGGAAACATGTCCCTCAGCAGAGAGAGGCATGGCCACATCCTGCCCTCCTGTATCAATACTTCATGAAAGTCAGGCTTCAGCTTAATCCTTATGGAGCTCAGGGCCCATTCTGGCAGAGCCAAACTCTGCCAGAGCTCCAAGTGGCTTTCACTCTCTAAATAACCACTGTCAGGCTGCTACTGCGTTCTGTGCCAGATGGCACTGTGCTGCAGCAGAACAGACCACAGCCCTGCCAAAAGCACAACATCCTCTATGGCAAGCACTATCCTTCATGTCCAGGGGTTTGTGTCTGCCCTTCCCTCAGGCAGGCAGAAGGAAAACATATTCTGAAATCTGGCGCATAGCTATGTGGTTCCATATATTTTTTATATAGTTTTGAGGTGCCTGGCAGTGCTTTTAGCACTCCCTGAACTAGCCAGGTCTACCTCCCATGTTACTGCCTACAGTACTTAGCTTTCTACCTCTCTCTGTTGTTCAACAGGCAGGAAAATAAGCAAGCACAGCACACAACACAGCTAAAAAGGGCAATGGGAAAATTTACGCACATTCCTACCCAGTGGTCCTGTGCAAAGTTCAATATGTGAAATGTCCTGGTGAAAGGAAGGGCTCAGGTGTAAAAGCTGGTCTGTGATATGTGGCAGAGTCATCCTTTGCTCAAACCAAACAACTAGCTCTAGCAATATAAAGTCTGCTGAAACAGGAGTGCAGTTCACAGGCCAGCTTCAATCCATTTCCTTCATGGAGGTGTCAGGCTGGTATACAAAAGCCCTGCAGCAAGGGAAACCAAGACTAAAACATTTCCAGGCTATCTTGGCTAGATGGTCTCCTGTTAAATCCTTGCAACCAGCCAGTAACAAATCAGCTCTCCTTGCATACACTGAAAGTATCACATCAGTTGGCTCCAGTCCAAAGCTTGGAAATTTGCTGTGTCAGCACATCTGGGTTTGTATTTTGGCAGCAAAGCATAGATTCTGGGAGAAATTAGCAGCAACAATGCTCACTTTAGTCCATCTGAACGGAACACAGACATTCAGCCTGAATTAACGGCATGATCCAAACTCAAAATGGATAAAACAACCTATCTCTTTTTTTCCTATGCACAGTGTAATGCACCGTGTCTATCATAAAAGCTTGCACCTCAAGACATCTTTCCAATGTGGTATCCTGCTAGGTCTTCACCTCTAACAGTGTCTGAATGTGTCTCTCTCCAGATCCCAGCTACATGTAATTGCCATCGTTTTGCATAATGTGTCTAATTTGGGGGGTTTTGATCCTCCCTGCTTTTCACACACACTGAGCATCATCCAATCACTTTATTTTCCATAGCCTTGTTCCCTGCCACCACCCTTCATATATTATGTCTCAGTCAGAACTTAAATACAGACTCCTCTTCCACTCATAGCATGAACAGGCATCATAAAATTACCACTAAATCTGCCAGCTATGGACACCTCCATGCCTTCTCTTATGCTGACCCTCCCATTTGGAAGCAGCAACATGCATAAGACTTTGGAAAAGTACTGAAATCTTGAGCTGCCCATCTCTCACTAAGCCTCAGTGTCCTGCCACATGCTCAAGGCACAACATTCACAGCTACACCTGGTAGGTAATTCTGGGTCATGGCTTGTGCTGTTGCGTTTGCTGAAGCTTCACAACATCAGGTGAGGACAGGCCAACCTGTGTCAACACCTCAGTAAAAAGCTAGCTGTGCAGAGCTGGAGCAGCTGGAGCTGCATTAAAAGAATCATGCAGCCCTGGCCTTTTGCCTCCACCTGGGCTCCTCCCAGTGCAGTGACATCCCTGCTACCCACCCCAGAGCACAAAGCTGATCCAGCACTTGCATGAGTGTCCAACCTCTTCCAACAGATATATTTTGGGATGGTCACTCTTTTGTATTTTTCTCAGGCAGACTGTCTGCTACCATTTGTACATGATGTCTTGAGCACGTAAGAGACTGTGGGAATAAAAGTTTTGCAACTATTATGAAGAAACAAGGCCTACAGAAATAAGAAAAATAGACAAGTAAAGCCTGGTACTGGACATCTAACTCAAATAGTGACACAAATGAAAAAAAATACTATTAAAGAAAGTTAAATTTCTTAGAATAAAATCTAATGACTTTTCCCCTGCTTTATTTCCCTTTCCTTGAAGCCACATTTCTGTGGATTATGTTGTCTTGTGTTTCCCTGTAACACATCCAATGATCTCAAGGAGAATTTGGGCACAACCTGAAAACCCTAAAGTTTCTAGGAGGAAAAACTTCATTCACAATTTTGCCATGCCTGGTAGCAATCATCCAGATGACATCAAAAGCACAATGTGTACAGAAAGCATGAATTTTTAGTGCTTCCACTCTTCTTCTTTGTTGATACTCCATATTATCTTTTCTTTAAAAATATTTTAAATCTTTTTATACTCATAAGTTTTCCCAACACAACAGATAGCCTGATCATGCTGAGTATTTCTATGAAACCACAGTTTGTCTTGCTGTTTCTCAGTTCATTTATTTAAGCCTTTTCATCATGACAGAAGGTAGCTAATGAGTGGCATTACAGTTTATAGTTCACAGACACAACTGAAAGCCATTTTCCCTACCAGTCATTTGAAATAACTCACATAATTCTGCAGCAATCAACACTGCAGCAAAGTTTTCTGAAGGCAAGCAACAACTGACCTGTTCATATCGACTCCTCAGGTTGTGTTCATGTTTTCAGGAACCATCTCAAACCTTCTGTTTGCATTTCTCCACATATAAATAGCATGAACCTTTTAATACATTGTGAGACACTTAAGAACATGGGTTTTGAACAATAATAGGTAGACAAGGAATATGTACTATATAAATATATATATATATGTACTATATAAATAGCAGATTACATTTAGGAAGGCTTTGCTCTTCTGTTGGTCTGCAAGTACTACAAACAGAATTTTAATATCCTTACATCTGTGTTCTAACATGAACAGGAATATTTTGAGTATTTGAAAAAAGTATTCAGATGAGTTCCACAAAGTAAAAAATATGAGTACAACTTCTCACAAGATTCAGAATTACTGTCACAAAATTTCATTTTAACCATTACACCAGACCACCTCTTGATTTTGAGAAGAGAAGGAGCAGAGGAGCCGACCTTTCTCTGAAATTATCTTTGCCTTCCTGACCTTGGGCTGTCCAGATTAGACTTCAGGTCTCACTTGTTTTCTTTTTAGAGCCAACAGAACAAAGAGTGTTTTACAGATTAATATAAGTGAATCCAAATTAATAAAAGCTTCTATAGCCTTATGTCAACTTTTAATGGCTGTTAGCAATTAAAATAATAAAAAAAAACAAGCATAACAAAACTTGCATTACAGCAATCTAAGTATGCATCCTGCCAGAGAAATCCAAATGAAAGGTTGTCTTTCAGACTCCCATATTTGATCATGTATTTTTGACATAGATTTTTTTCTGAGTTTTAGAAGGACTATTCTTTTTCAGTTGCTGGCTCAAACTTCCCAAAATTCACAACATTCATTATAATTATTGTGTGAGGTAGAAGATAACTCCTTTTATTAAGCATCAGCAATTACAGGATGTCATATTTATAAATAACACACCTCTAGATGCAGCATCACACTGTGTTGAGAATCATAGATTTATATCCCTATTTTGTAGAATAGGAGATGTTAACACCATCTAAGTATCAGGCAAAACTACTTTCACTATCCTCTGCTAATGAAGTTAATCACTGATAAGTCTGACAGTCTTCAAAGCACAGAAGACAAATTGATACTGAATTTAAATATTTTCTTGGGGGAAAGAAGAACATTTTAAAACCAGTATGAAGTATGGATTTAGTTGGTGTGAAATTGTGGTTCTCTCAGAAGACTTAAGGAAGCCAGAGGTTTTGCTAGGGTTGAAAAACATCTTGAGGTTTTTGTTTTGTTTATTCAAGTGAGTTTAACATATCCTACAGGCACGACCAAAAATTTCCCTTAGAGTGGAGAGGCATTGGAATAAGTTACTCAGAAATATTGAGGATACCCCATCCCTGGAAGTGTTCAAGGCCAGGTTGGATGGGGGTAACCTGATCTAGTGAAAGATGCCCCTCCCTGCTGCAGGGATGTTGGAACTCAGATCTTTAAAGTCTCTTCTAAACCAAGCCATTTTATGATTCTATGATTTCATTCAGAAGTATTCACTGAGGTCTCTATCAAGGATAAGTGGAAGTATTCCAGGAAAGTCTTTTTCAACTGTAAATTAAGTTTCATCTAAAGGTTAAGTTAATTTGTTATGGATGCCCCTGTTCCCCAAAATTGTTAAGAAAACTTCACATTCAGGAATGAACATGTAGCTTTCTCTGGTGTTTCATTAATGCTCAGTTCAACATTAAAAAGACCCTGGTGAACAACTGTGGGGCTGCGTACGCTCACACTGCAGATGGATCCACCTCCTAACAGGTGCTTGTCCATCAGCTACTTCCAGCAGCTATGCAAGCCCTCCACTGTACAGTGAAAGCAAGTAAAGGCAAACAGACATTAAAAACAGAGTCTTATGAGTAAACATGACTCAGAGAAGCAGAGAAAAGCTTGAAGCGCTTGAAATACAACTTTTATAGCGTTGAAGTGAATATAGGTCAGTGATGATCTTGTCTTAACTAATGAGCTCCGAGAAAGTTCTGAGGAATGAACTGTCCAAATGAAATCTGTTAAATTAGGTAGCTGAAATAATTAAATACAATTTCTCAAGACAGAAATGGTTACAAAATAAAAGTTGTTTTCAACACCTTGTCATAAATTTTATACAGTCATTAGTCATTACATCTGTGCTAACCATAAATGAAGTATTACAGTCAGCTCTTTCACTAGGTTACAGAATCTATCACTGCTAGTGATACAACCCCAATAACAGCAGGTATTATTACTGTTGGTCTTTACTCCAGTTAGACCAGGATATCAAATATGTTACTGGCCATATTCCACACAGCTTCTGCAATGTTGACTTTTCAGGACATCTAATAATGAACTTCTAAAATCACACATCTTATAAGACTCAGATTTTGGAGGAAACACCTTTATAATTAAAATTTCCTAAGAAAAATTACCTACCAGTCCAGACATGATCTGAAGACAGACACATGGGCTAGACCACATTGAGAACAAAGGAATCACTGTCACTGCTTCAACTTGACTAGGTTGAGTCATACATTTCTGAGATTATGGATGCAATTGTAAGTCTTTCTATTGTATTTTTTTACTAAGACATAAAAAGCTAATATGACTTTTTTTTTCCCTACAGATTCTGTGGCCAAAATAACACTAACAGATTGTTTTCAATGTTTTTATAAGAATCTGAGGTTGAAAATAAGTTTAGTTAGAGTACATAGATTCTTTTAGTGTCAGGTGATTATAGGCAAGTCTTCAGGTATGTCAAGAACACCCAAATATTATCAAAATTTTTTCTAAAGACCTAATTACAATAACTACTACTCTTCCACTGAATCCAAATTTTAAAAAATCTAAGTTACAGCTGCTGTGTAATTGCTGGATTGTGTTTCCTGCTGGCTTCAGTAGGTTTTCATCATTTATAGTATTTGTTAATAGTTTAAAAAATGCAGTGGTTCTTTTCCACGGCATGATACAAGTAAAAATTGCATGAGCCCCTTGGAAAGAAAAATGTATGTTACCACATAAGTGTTCAAAAATAACAGAATACTTAGAAACGGCAAAGAAATATTGCATTAGTGTTCTTTCTCAGGGAGTGTTAAAAGAAAAAAAAAATAACAGAATGGATTAATGAGAATGTACTAAGCTATAAATACTAGGCACCAACCCATGTTTCAGTTGGAGAATCGAACATTTCCATTTGTTTACAGTTCTGCCTTCTCATTTACCTGAAATACTGTTGCTACCAAACCAACAATCCCAGTTGCTAACAGCTGACAGAAGGCTGTTTATGACCAACACCTTTTTCGCTTTTCTTTTCTCTTATTTCCTTTGAATTTTGGCATTAAAGGATAAAAAACAGTTTAATTCCATGCTTTCTTCTGCTAAGACTTCTTTTCCTTAAATAAGACACAAAAATTGCTTGTAGGTACTCTGTTGTAGCTTTATTTTCTAATGCATCGTATCACACTGGATTATAGCGAGTATCACTCAAATTAAATTTACTCCTGAGAGGTGCAATAACTTTCAATCAAACCACAGGCTCTCAGCTTTCTTCAGGAACAGGCCCATAATGCAGAATGAATGAATGTGGGTGAACACAAGAAATGTAAGACCACAGAGTCAATCAGCTGGGGAAGAACAAATTACCATTGCTGAATACAGATTGTTGCAGCCTTAGAAACAGTATTTTGATTAGCTGAATGGCTTGAAAATTATGTGTAACCCCATGAAAAACATTTCTGAGAATGCAGGTCCTCAGAAATGGTCATGGAGTGAAACTGATGTCTGAATTTCAGATCCAGATTCAAATTGCACATGTTCAGAAATACTGGTTTAATGTTATTGCAGGAGGGAATCAAGAACTATAAATAATTAGGAAAATGTACATAGTTTTCCTATTAGGCAGTTTCCAACCTTCTTCTTTCTAGCTGCCTCTCACCTATTCATTGGTAAGTAGAAAAAGTGGAGAGGTGAAAAAGGCCAGAGCACAGAACCCGTAATAGGAGAGCAAGTTCCTTTGTGATTAAGTGCATCTGTACATGGGCTAAAACTCTTTCCACCAAATGCTGAAATCTCCTGCATCTTGGGTGCTTCCAGGAGCAGAATGCAGTTCTGAGCTATTCTCACCACTAACCCAAAGTCCTCATGAGGAAAGAAATCCCTTGATACTAAAACTTCTGATGACACTGCCTTAGAGTCCAGCCCATTTGAAGAGCCTGTTTAACTCTTCAACCAAAGGGTCTCTTATTTTTTAACACCATTTTGGTGCTCACTATCTATTAGTTTCTCTGCTGGTCAGATATATATTGGACAAATTAAAGCAACTGAAAAGGTTACAGCTACAGGAGTTATGGAGAAATAGCATACTTTGAAGTTGATGTTTTCTAAAGTTGAGACAAGATAATTGGAAGGACTCTTTCTGCTTCGATGAATTGAAGGTGTTTTCAGAAAACTTTTCATTCCAACCTAATGCTTAATTGCTCATAAAAAACATATGCTCAGTGATCCCGTATTAGATATCTTATAGTTATACACAGACTGTGGTTTTGATTTAACTGTTTGTGAAAATTGTCATTTTTATGGGGACTAGACCACTACAAACCTTCCTACCTGTTCTATGAAAAGGAGAAAAGATCCTCACATTTAGCAGCCAAAATGTAACTGCCTAAGTGATTAATCATATTGTGATATAACTTCACAAAACAGAATTCTAGGGCAACACAGAAGGTTTCCACAATCTACTTCTGCTCATCCTTTCAGTGCTTTGTCACACAAGAGGGTATTTAATTTTTCTTTGTGTAATCCTACTGTTTTTTTTTTTTTTTTTTTGCATGAATCTCATGCCTAGTGGAACATTTCAAGCATTTCACAGAATCATTAAGTTTGGAAAAGACCTCCAAGATCATCTAGTCTAACTGTCCATCTACCACCAGTATTTCCCCACTAAACCATGTCCCTTTGTATGACATCTAAATATTTCTTGAAGACTTCCAGGGAAGGTGACTCAACCGCCACCCTGGGCAGCCCATTCCAGCACCTGACTACTCTTTCAGAGAATAAATTTCTCTTAATATCCAACCTGAAATTTCACAGTCACAACTTGAGGCCATACCCTCTTGTCCTATCACTAGTTATGCGGGAGAGGAAGCCAATCCCCACCTCAACCACATCCTCCCTTCAGGTAGTTCTAGAGAGTGATAAGGTCTCCCCTGGGCCTCTTCTTCTCCAAACTGAACAATCCCAGCTACCTCAGCCACTCCTCATAAGACTTGTTCTCCAGACCCTCACCAGGTTTGCTGCCCAGCCAGTTCTTTACACAGCAAAAAGCGTACCTGTCCAAGCAACAGGCTGCCAGCTTCCCCAGGAGAATACTGTGGGAGACAATGTCTCCCACTTTGCTGAAGTCTGGTAGACTATGACAGCAGCCCTTCCCTCATCCGCCAGGTGAGTCACTTGATCAAAGAAGATCAGGTTGGTCAAGCAGGACCTGCCTTTCATGAATACATATGCTGGATGGGCCTGATCCCCTAGTTGTCCCACACGTGCTGTGTGATCTCATTCAAGATGGTCTATTCCATAACCTTTCCTGGCACAGGCATCAGGCTGACAGGCCTGTAGTAACCTGGATCGTCCTTGCGATCCTTCTGGTGGATTAGAGTTAAACTGGCAAGTCTCCAAAACTCTGGGACCTCTCCAGTTGACCAGAAACACTGACAGATGGTTGAAAGCAGCGTGGCAATCACCTCCACCAGCTCCCTCAGCACCCTCAGGTGAATCTCATCTGGCCCCATGGACTTGTGACAGTCTAGATGAAGTAAATGGTCTCTAAATATCTCCACCTGAATCAGGGGAGGAGGAGGGGTGTTATTCTACTACTGTCTGAAGCCCATATATTCTAATGAGAGGAGAAACTTGTTTATTATGATCCCTATCCCAGACCTCCAGGTCAGGAGGTAGAGTACCCCCAAAACTTGTTATTCTCAGCTTGAAAATTTGCTTCCTAAATCTTTTTTTTTTTTTTTTTTTTTTTTTTTTTTTTTTTACATTTGTTCATACTCACTGTGTATTATCAATGCTGGACAGAAAAAAAACAATTCTAATTGGTGCTCTGTGTCTATTATTTTTTTATTGGCTTGTAATACATATTTGGCTACCGGTTTTCTAAGCTCTGTTAGTTTTTTCTTAAATTCTTTCAGCCCCAAAATAAATTTCTTTACTGAAAAAAAAAAAGCCTGTAATTCATGTAGCAAAAAGTTTATAGATCTAAATACAAATCATGAAAATAAGTAATTAAGAGTTACTATTTAGACCAGATGTAGCCTAAAAAAAATCTACTAAGAATTGATTCCCTTGTTCTTTAGAAGAGCTGTGATCCTTATCCCTGGTGGTACAACCATGAGGAGACTGGCAGAAAATTATAGATATGAATAATTTTGTGTGCAAAAGTAGTGCCATAGAATTTGCTGGAAATACACATTCTTGTGTAAAGTTAATAGAGCTACTCTGGAATGTAAACTTACTTTTATGCATCACTGATTTCAGGCTAGGAAGGTAATGTTACATATTCCAGTCTATATTGTAATAACTTGCTAATCTCTCACAAACTGTATAGCTCAGTACAGTGTATCTGGGTTACTTTTCAAAAGATAAAAGGATTTTAATCACAGTCAGCAAAAATCAGCAAATGTTACAAGAAAGCAATAGCTTCTGAATTTTGTGCTTGATTATATCATAAAGCTATTGTTGCCTCAAGAGAGACTTAGGTTTTTATCAAACTACTTTCTCCTAAACAAAACACAACTCACCTCCCCACAAAAAATCCTGGAGAATTCAGCAGGATACACACATATTAAGCTTCTTGAAGACAGAAATGGTCTCTTACTATACATCTGAGGATCTGCCAGTGCAAGAAACCTACCTGTTAATGTAGTCTGCAGAACAAATAACATGCAATAAACAGGGGAAAAGAAATGATAGCTATACATGTTGCTCATGAAACAAAACAGAATTTAAATGAGAATTATTTCTCATTGTATATATAGTCAAATATTTTTTTCTCTGTACCTTTATATAGGTATACATACATTTCTCTCCTTTACAGTATCACCTTTATTAAATTCTGTGTGTAAAATCCAAGGCAATTCCCTTCCTGCAAAGGTAACATTTTATACTTCAATTCATGGTAGCCTTCTCCATATTTAATGATCAAAGCTCATGAAGCTGAAAATATCTCCTCTCATTGTGTATTAACTCCATTTAGCTAAAAATTGAGCATCCTCAGATTCCACTGAAGAGAAAGGTCATGGGTATCGACCACCTCCAGGATGGGGGCATGGGGACTAATTCATTCTGCATGTATTTATATTGACTTGTAGTATGTCCCAAGCATGTAAAATACATCTTCTATTGACTTAGAGAAAAGTTGCAGATACTCATTACAAAGAAATATGAATGTGGTAAACAAAATTCTGTGCAAGTGGCCAGATTTGTGCCTGCAAACCTAATAGCTCAAATAGGTTTGTGCATGCCTCTGCTGATCTAAGAATGAACACTTCAGTGATTGCTGGCTGTTTTTTTTCCTAACCTATCTGGCCAGCAACTGAATCCTAGGTTATTTATGTCCTAGGAGAACACTGTACCAATTTAGCTGAGTACTGTTTTAACATTAAAGTGATGAAGGAAATTCAGTAGCTTTGACCTTTATTGTAACCCTCACTTAATTTCAAATGTCTGGGGTTACATGAAGGTAGAGATTATAAACTGTTGCAATGATACTGTAGGCTCTAAAGTTACATGAGTTTTATAATTAAAATGATACTACTGCACAGTGATTCAAATTTATTTTAAACTCCAGAATAGCCTATAAGCTTGCAAGGCCTGATCCATTTGTTGGGGTTTTTTGGTATGTAGGCACAAAAATTTCTGCCATTTGTCAGGTTTATCAAGTGAGACTTGTTAACATCTGCAATGCACTGGTTTTGTAGCAAACAGTTGTCTGTGGTAAGATGTGCATCATATGCCTGTTTAAAGACTCATTCCTCCATTTCACGTTTCTGGAATTGTTGTAAATTTTACTCACTAGCCCACAGTCCGAATCCTGCTTCATGAGCAACAGATACACACAGTCAGGCAGCATGAATCTGCCAGAGACTCAAAGAATGAGTCAGATTTTTTGGAGCCAATCCATAATGCTGGAGTCCATGACTTACTAAGGTTGTGCTACACCGTACCATATTTTCCCTGATTTAAACCATTGCCATAACATTTGCCCATATGCAATACGTTCATCACTCAGCCCATTGCTCAAGATATTTCTCAGTGAACTTCCCTGATGAACAGCCTCCTTCTCTCCTAGTAATATTTCATTATTCACATCATAAGCATACCCACTGAGAGTCATATAGAAATTACTACTGCTGGCCTACTTCATTCCTTCTTGCTTAAGAAGTGTCAGAAGCAAACCTCAAGCACATCTGACTAGTAAACAGTTTTTGCAAGAGACACAAAAACTCTGGGAATCTCCAGTCAGTTGGAATGAACATGATTTACTCTGCGGGGTGGCATTTCCAGCAGCATTGGGTGTCCTACAGACAAACATCTACAACTCCAATAATAAACATTTTATTTTAACTAAATAAAATAGATAAATGTAGTAAAAGGTCTTGAAAGCTAACATTTTCCACTGCTTTGGCTGTGCAGGCTGGTGCAGGAATGACATCATTGAACAGAAGTCATTTTAGTTAGAGAGAACTCATTTTAAAAATGTAAAAACAGGAAACATGGATCAATGCTAATTTAAACATTGCCTGTTCAAAAGACTCAAGAGACCAAGGACACCCATGCTGGCACAGAGCTGTGACCACTGGAAACATCTACTGGCACCACTGGAAAGAACCTCACACACAGAAGACACAATTAAGAAGCCACTTTCAAACACAGTATCCCTACTGTTGAGTTGCAAGCCAAAGACATACCAGAGCTGAGTGCGGTTCTTCCTATAAAGCACTGCACTCAGCTGTATGCACACACTTGGTGTGGTCCCAAGATAGAAATGTAGTGTGAGCCTTCATACAGCTGGTGTAGAGGGCATTTTTTATCCTCTTCTCACAGCCCAGAGAGAATGGGGATGCAGCTCTTCTCCCTTGCAGGTGACTGCTTATGTGTTCCTTGCAGAAAACTAAAGAACGGAAAGATGAAACTTGACAGTATATCCTTGTACGTTGCTCACGTAAATGGTTTGAACAAGGCAGCAACTGCTCACTGTCCCCATGGAAGGAAGCAGCCAGGGTTTTTCTCTGGCTTTCTTACCAAGCTCTCCTTGACAGAGCATCCTGGATTGCACATGCCAGGAGTTACACTGTTCACACCAGAAAGTTCCTGTTCAAACTCACATCCATAAAATTCTCATAGCCTTCTTCTTCGGTATGCCCTGTATCATCTCCTACTAAAGGTCTGCTTTACATAAGTGCACTGCTATGAGAAATCAAATTTAGTAAATGACTACAGCCCCCCATCCCCTCAAAGACTTAACATTAGAGTACTGAAAATGTTGGAGGTGACCTCTGGCATAAAACGTAATGTAGCAGTAAAGGGTTAGTATCTAAAGATACATTCAAATTCAAAGCATAGTAGTAATTCAGAAAATGGCAATAATTTTCTAAACCTCCTGTGTAGAATACAGCTATCGTTTCTGCGACTATCTCTTTAAGGAGGTGAGTTATAGAAGCAAGACATCTCTTGAGAGAAGTTACAATAAATCTTTACTGACTTGTCTTTTAAGCAGGAAAAAAAATCCATTTATGAAAAGGCTTCAAGGCAAAATGTAATCTGACTTTAAAGTCAAACCTTTTATTTATTGAAAGAGATATAAAGTCATCTCCAGGTGCTTGATGTTACTTGTTTTGAGCAGCGGAAATAGCAAGTTATTCCAGGGAAAACATCTTCCAGTTTGGCATTCTTGATCTTAAAATATAACATAGCATGAATACACAAAGTGAAGTCAATCAAACAGGTACTAATCCAGGAGGTAATTTACATGCATACGTAGTAGTGCTGCGTAGGCACTGCAAAGAGAATCTGATCAGCAGTATCCGATTTGCAACAGATAAGTTCAATTCATTATGACTTCTATCTAGGAACTGAGATGTCAGCGTATCCACTGAAACCCTCAAAAGGAGCCAGGTTTTGCTCTTTTGGATTGCTTTATGTTGTCATACTATGTTCTTTTGCTGTTACAGGAAGCTTTTGGGGTTTTGTTTTATAACCAGTCCCTTCAGTCTTAAAGAAGACAGACATTTTTTCTTCTGAGACACATGATCAACTTACATAGCAAAATAGAAAATACAAGATTTACTACATTTGTTTCTAAAACAGTCCTGTCAAATACTGTCTGGATCTTTGATCTCTGACATGTCAGGCCAGGTTGGATGGAACTTTGAGCAAAATGATGAAAGGTTTCACTGCCCACAGCAGGGGAGCTTGAACTAGATGGTTTTTTGAGTTTTTTTTCCAACCCATACCATTCTGTGAGTCTATGTCTGATGTTTTCACTAATTAAAAAACAAATTGTGAAAGCAAAGTGATAGTGGAAATTTCAAAATTCCACAGGTGAAAAAAATCACTCAAAAATTTTTAGTTAGTCCTATAGGAAGTACTAGAAGCTTTGTGTCCAGAACAGGAGTTTCCATACACATGGAAAATCCTCCATTACAAAGGAAATGGGATAAAACCTATTTTCTAGCTGTACGTATAATCTACAGCCAAATAATAAAGCTTTCGCACTGATCACATGGAAACTAAAACTTCTATTAATTCTTCTATATCACTGACAGTCCTGAGATGGAATTTCCCACTCCGTAACAGTAGGGTTGGACAAGAGCTGATAGGAACTGGTTATAGAAAACAAAAGGATACTGCAGCTTTCCAGTAAACAGAGAGAAAGGACAGATTCTAATCTTAGACAAGGAGGCTGGTAAACACAGTAGTAGTTTTCTGAAAATCACAGTAACATCTGCTGAGTAGTGTAGGGTGGGTTGTGACAAAATGACAGATGGCACCCAAGGTCCCAGCTGAACTGCAGACCAGGAAGCTGGTAGTTAGTTAGCTAAGAGTTGGACTTAATGATACTTGTGCATTCCTTCCCACTCAGAATATTCCATTCTGTGATTCTACAATTCTACAGCCCCATTTTGCCTGAAGATGTTATCTCACTGCCATTTAGGAGCAAAAGAGGCCAGGGATACAGAGAAGGAGCTTTGCTTCCTGAGAGGCAAAGGCTGATGAGTTTAGGCAAGGAATAGACTTGAGAGATGACTTTCAGTGAGATTACAAAACTCATCGCACACAGTGAATCATGATTCATTACGCTCCTGACTAATGGCCAGGTGCCTTAGTGTGCTGAATAAGATTTTACTCTGCTTCTAGTTGAACACTTGCCCAAGACAATTTTTCCTCCAGTAACAAGTATAAGTCATCCCAAGGAAGTTATGACTCTAGATTGGTAAGTTAATAGACTTATCTCCTATATAACTAAGAATCTTCCAAGTCTCTTCCTAAACTCATCCCGTGCTTTTGAGTCCACGTGACTGGACAGAAAAATAATTGTCTCAGTGGGATGAGCAGAGAACTGTAAATTATTTCAAATCTGAAGTCATTAATTGGAGCATATATAAGCACATAAGGCATCCAATTCAATAAAAACAAGTAGTAACTGTTACTTTTACATAGAAACAATCAAGAGTATAGTTATGAAACAGAGAAAGAGCAACTAATTAGAAACACTGCTAAAAAGGGCTAACAATTAAAAGCTTTAGAAACAGCACATAGTCAACACTGTAATTTCACTACCCACTCAGCCCACTTACCTATAAATTGGGGCATAAAAGAAGAGCTAAAGTTCAGTTTACTGAATAGAGGATTTAAAAACATAGTGTAATGATTTTCAGTTACATAAAAGGGAAAGGAAAAAATGTGTTTTGTGTTCACTGGTGAAAAAAAGTATATAATGGGTTTAAATTAAGGAAAGAAGATATAAGATAAATGGCTGAAGGAGGGATCCATTTAATTAGAAGGATAACTGGGGAATAGAGGACCATGTTAGAAGTTGGCAGACCCACTTACGTGGGATGCTTTGAAGAGCAGCTTATACTAACACCTATGAAGAAGGCTCTCAATTTAACTGAATTTGTCTCAAGAGAAGAATGGGCCAGAGGACCTCACAAGTATTGTTCTATCCATATTTATCATGATTATATCCTTTTACAGATTGGATACAAAGTTTGAACATTCATAATATGCATTAAATATATGTAATTATTATACCTAAGGATGGATTTCATACCTCTGTTCTTGGAAGGATTACCCATTATTTGAGAGAAATATGAGAAGCAATTAAGCTTCTCTGAGAATGAGAGAAAAAGTTGCTACTGCCCAAAATGCAGTCTACACATAATACCAGTCAGAAACTGAGCTACATAGAGAAAGAAATAAGCATATTCACTGTGGGCATACTGCAGTTCCAGAAATCTGACTGCTGTTTGCAGAAGCTCTCATTATACATCCAAAGCCTAAAATGCTAGGTGCATAAACACAGAGGGTGGCAGGAGGTCTGACAGGCAGAGGAGCACTTGTGGGTTCCAGCAAGAAAGCTAAGAGGATTTCTGAATTGAAAAGGCTGCAAGAGGGAGTGAGAAACAGACAAAAAGAAAAAGGAAGGCTTGGATTATTAAGCAAGGAAACTTTACTGCTATCAAGTTCCACTGTATTAGGAGGAAAAAGGGGTTGTAAATTATGATTCTATCAAGAAACTGTCTCTTGATTTAAATCTCTTGATTTTAAAAACAAAAACAATATTCAACAAGTCAAATACAGCAGAATAAGCCTAATCAAAGTGATCTCAGCAATAAACATGAAAGTGGGCACCTGGCTGTAGTGCTGACTTTGCTTCAAGATTTCTGTGTGTCTTTGAAGTTAAACACATCATTTTGAGGAAAACAGGAACTCTGTATTTTAGCTCCAATTCATCCAGGTTATTAAGATCATGATTACTCTAATTGATTGTGAACATATATTTAAAACCAGAGCTATACTTACTTACATTTTTTACTGAGTCACCCTGGAACCTGTAATGGGTGAAAATGGGCTTGGAAATAAACCATAGCCACATAGAAGTTCTATTTATCTGTCAGCAATCTGGTTTGGAAGGTGTCAGACAATGCAGTATGCCCTTAAATTCACTGCTAAATCCGTACTTAAATTGGCTTTTCTCTTGACAGTCACATTCTGTGTTGGCAATTCACTTCTGAAGGGTTAAGTCAGTATAAAACTGTGAAGTCTTCATTGTATTATTCTGAAACAAAAGAGAGGCTGATGGCAGAAAAAAAATACCAAGTTGCAGAAAGAGACCATTTGTAAAAAGAGTAATGTGTTTTGCAGAATTTTTTAAATATAATTTTCTGATATTTGAGACAACGTGAACAGTTTATTCCCTTTTCTATGACCCAGCTTCTTCTGTTAGTTCTACTTCAAAAATATTATGCTTTTTTACAGCAGTTCAGGCTCCTGCCATGCAAATAAGCATAAATGTTACAAATTCGTCATTAAGACCACACTCTGAAAGAGCAACAACAACAGTAAAAATGAGCTATAGAGAGAAGAAAAATCCTCTTTAAAAATACTTCTACCAATAATAATAACAATATAGTTTGACAACTGGATGTCCTGCTTATCTGCCTTTTCTCTTTAGCAAATAAGGATTCAAACATAACTCTTTTATTCCAATCCATTGTAGAATCAGTTTGTTTGAATCAGTAGGGCTATCCTCAATTTATGTTTCCATTCATTAGAAATGATCCCTGTTGCACATATTTAGGTATGTCATTCTACTGAATTAGGAACATGGGGAGAAGAAAAAGTTTTGGGGAGGAGAACAGTTTCTTAAAAGTTGAATCTTGTGTGTTCAAAACAAGAATTTGTTTCCTTTTTGTGTTTCCTAAGATGCCTTTTACTAATAGGTAGTACACACATCTGTCTCAAAAGCAAGATGTTGGGAGCAAAACTATGGCCCCCTCATCATTTCCCACTTTCCCTCTTCATACCTTCAGAAAGACCTTTTTCGAGCTACCAAACCCCAGCAGCACAATGGGTAAAGTGTACTGGTATAGAATGAAAGCTTGAAGAAAAAATCCACCTCCATCACAGTAACCAGACCTTGTTCCAGATGAGAGTAACAGTAACTGTTGGCAGGGTAGATCCAACACTGTGAAATAAAGTAAGAAAAATAAAGAATACTAATTAAAAAAATCCACTACTTTTAGGACTATGTCCAAAACATTAGAAATATAACTACTATTGATTAGATATTTAATTTAACATATACGTAGTTTTTTAGGATCATATTCTTCACTGATTTTTGTAAAGCTTCATCCTGAAGTTATTCTGTGGACAAGTAATAAAATATGTATTGTGTCATTTCTGAAGACTTTGAACAGCTGAACAGCTTTGAACTGACCTTAGAAGGCAAATGCAGTGAGACAGAAGAGAAGTTTCCTAAGAAAACCTGTCTTACTGGTATGTGGAGGTTAGTTATGACAATAGACAGTTCAGTGTGGAGAAAGAGAGGCGAAAAATCGAAGCTGGGTGCAAAACAGATTAGGAGGAGATGACTGAAATGTTGGTAGCACCAGGAAGAAGGAAAGAGGAAAAATCATAAGCAGTGTTGCTCAGAGAAAGAGAAGGAGTAGGGAAAGGAGGGAAAAGTATCTTAAATTGAAGATTGGGAAGGAACAGGGACAGCAACTCCCACCATCACCTAATTTATTGGTAAAAATGTGGGAAAAAATGTACAAACAGTGTCACAAATTTTCAAATGTTCAGGTATCATCCCATGAGGTAACAGACAGAAGAGACTTGATCTATTTGTCTTAAAAAGAGTAAGGAATCTTTTGGAGAAGGCAAGAGAAGAAAAGGAGAGGGATGCAAGACAAAGGAATGCAGAGCAAGAGAGCAGCTGTGGCAGTAGCAGAGAGGAAAGCAGCAGGCAAGAGAAGAAGGAGCTAGAGGAGAAAGGAGTGTGGAGATGCAAGTATCAGAGAAAGTATAGTGAGATGCAGATGAACAAAGCTGGAAACAAACTGAGTGAGTACAATTGTAAGAAAAAACTTGTGCAGTTGTCTTGCAAGGAAATGGCAGACATATCCCTCACATAACATATATGCACTGAAATATATACGTGTGGTTCCACAGGACAATATGCTCTCCCACAGCCCAGCCAAGAGCACAAAAATTCTTGCAGAATGAGTGCTTTCAGAGCAAATCTATCCATTCATACAGTTAGGCTGGTCTTGACTTTGTTTAGCATTTTCATTGTGCTCAGCATATTCAAATCACAATGCCATACCATTCACAGTGTAACACCAGGCATGAAGCAAGCAGCTGCTGTGGGGAGCAATAGAGCACTGGCTGGCCTATGGTGTGACTCTGGAGTGGAAACAAATTGTCTGCACCCAGGTCACCACATTAAATGCAAGTCCAGCCATCATCTTTTTGATAGACAGATGATCCTTAAATTTTGCTTAATTGACATGTCCATTTAATTTGGTTTAAGCATATCTAATACTAAAAGAGCATCTCTTACTAAAAGCACTTGCCATTCCCACTGTAACATTTTGTACTTAGAAATGGCATCAAGCATTTCTGTCAGTGGTAGGAAGCCTCCACTTTTTTCATCTGGTACTACTACCTTACTACCTAACTTTTCTTATTGGACAAAGTTGTCTTCATAAAGCTAATATCCCACCACATGTCACTCCCATCATTTCAGTGTCCTTTATCTTTTTTATTACCTACCGATTTTTCTGCCAAGACCTTTTCATGATTGATCTATTACAACTTTATTAGAAACTGTTCATTTACAGAAGGCTTTTGGGGGGGGAGGGGGGGGAGCAAAATTATGTAATTAAACTGACAACAGTGGAAAAAAAATCCCAGAAAAAAATTGACTCTGTGCATTCAAAAAAAAAAAAAAAAATTGGAAAATTACTCAGCTGTTTCCGTATCTCTTGCTTCTCCTCTGGAGAGTTAAGGTCTATATCGAGTCATGCATCTTGGTCTTGTACACATCCTTTAGTATCAGGAGATATTAACAGTAATTACATTAGGATCTGTGAGCTAGTTAATTGGATTTAAAATATTCTGATCATGAATCTGGATCAGACCTAATTTTGAATCACATGTAGGTTGAATTACTGACATAGCAGCTGTGCTAGAAATAGTTGTTAGTTAAATCCCCCATCCACATTTCATTCATTATCTATTGTTACAAAGGCAACCAAAACCATAAGGTAGAATCCTGTCATGGTTTTATGATTTTCAGTTATTGGTATTCCACATCATAACATCATGTAGTGTATGTACCTGGTTCTCAGAAGAGGACTACTACATTCCCCACGGTACTTTGCTCCTCTGTTACTGTTTCTGGTCAGAGGGAAAGATAAAAACTCGCAGATCACAAGACCTTGCTCTCTTTCCTCCTGTCTCTCGTCCTGGCAGCACCTTGCTCCCCAGCCATCTTATCATCAGTATTAGAGTAAGGCCTACCTTGATTTTTGGACATTCTTTCTCATTGTATTGGATTTATTAGCTTGAATTGTAATTATATTGTATTATAGTGTGTTATTTTGCATTCCAATATCTTATTTAGTAAATTAGTTTTTTTCTCCTCAGATTGTTGCCACTGTTTTTGCTCTCAGGCCCATCTCCTTACCCTTTTTTCCCTTTTCCCTTTCCCAGGACGTTTGTCCGTGGGTCCCCCGTCCCATTCATCACGGAACCAGGCCGAACGCCTGTAAACCGTTGACAAATCTGAAGTCATTTACAATTACAGTCTTTCTTTCTATGCTTGTCTTATCTCACATTTTACTCTTCTGTTTCTTTTGTTCTGTGTGAACTCTTACCATCTCCCCTTACCTCCAATTCATGAGAGGTTAGATTATTGCACTGTTTCAGAGTTAACTAATACCATTTCCTTTAACTCGTGTGTTGTGTTCAACTCCTCATCTTTTTATCTTTTCTTGTCTGCTCTTCATAATTACTGTTCCCATTTTCTTTCTGGAAACTAGCCATGAATCTGCCCAGATTTGAGTCTTCAAACTCGTTTCCACCTGAAAGTTCAGCATGGCCAATTCTTCTTCATTGTATTACTTACTGCTAGGAATGGCCCCTGTGATTTTCATGAGAGAAATGAGAAGAGTTTGTGACTAAATTTTTTGACAAATGAGAGAGAACAAATTTAAAGGACAAAGGGAACCTTCATCCTTCAGAGCAGCAAGAAAACCCAGGGAGTTGTACGCTCTGCCCAGATGCTAATATTTAAAAAATATTTTACTCATTTAATTTTAAGGCAGATCTAGGTACAGAGAGGCACCTGGAAATAGAGTAGCTAAGTTTTAGGCCATACATTTTATGGAGGCATAAGCTATTTAATAACTTGAGATTACCAAGGACATAACAAAAATCAATGCCATATTGGATTACTGCCCTGCAGCACCAAATCCATCACATAGTATGCTACAAAAATGCTCTTCTCTGGGACCAGAAGATAGTCAGACCCTCACAGGTGTGCACCAGGTAACTGTAAGTAAGCAGAAGGGAGCTCTGCTCACTTCAAACAGTTTCTCTTGTGACTTCTCTATCTATAAACAACTTGTGATGTTTTAATGGCTTCTAGGAACAACCTAAATAAGCTGTGACCTACTGAAAAGCTGACATAAAAGTCTCAGCCATAAGAGTGTTCTGGTTTATGCCAGTTTGTTTTTATAAGGTGTCATGGAAAGTAATTATTGTGGTTATGAAAAATGTATGTCATGTTTTTATGATTTTCAGTTATTGGTACTCCACATCATAACATCATGTAGTGAATGTACCTGGTTCTCAGAAGAGAAGGACTACTACATTCCCCACGGCACTTTGCTCCTCTGTTACCATTTTCCAGCCGGAGGGAAAAGATAAAAGCTCGCAGTATAAAAACTTGCAGATCACGAGACCTCGTCCCTTTTTCCGCCATCTCTCGTGTTGGCAGCACCTCGCTCTCCAGCCGTCTTATCGCTGGTAGTAGAGTAAGGCCTACCTTGATTTTGGGACATTCTGTCTCTCTGTATTGGATTGATCGGCTTAAATTGTAATTATATTGTATTATAGTGTGTTGTTTTGCATTCCGATATTTTATTTAGTAAATTAGTTTGTTTCTCCTCAGATTGTTGCCGCTGTTCTTTGCTCTCAGGGCCATCTCCTTACCCTTTTCCCTTTTTCCCTTTTCCTGTGGCGTGGGCCCGTGGGTCCCCTGTCCCCTTCGTCACAGAACCGGGCCAAAAGCCTGTAAACCATTGACAGTCTCAAGAGTCCTCTGGAGTCTGGAGTTGGGAAAACGCAGAAGACAAAGCATACTCTGCAATACTATTTGCTAAGAGGCAACCCAGGAAATATACTGGTGTAAAATTTGCCTTTGTAGGCAGTCCTCACGCAAATAAAAGGGGGATAACGCCATGTGGTTATCAATAGCTGTGTCTGTGCAAGTTCTTATCAAAGAGCAAAATCATCAAACTTTGTGTAAGTGTGCCTCTCAAACAGTAATCTCTGTCCTTATGTAAACAGTAGTGGTGAATCACCGCAAGCAGACTAGTGGTTGAACTTCCTTGCATAAGACACATGCCAAAAAAATTTGACAAACACCAGTAAAGTAAAACATCTCTTTGGAATTAATTTGCTGGGGGAGCCAGGCAGTGGATGCAGTTTAAGGTATAAATAAGTAAATAAGTAGTGTGATGTAATACTGTGCCTAGTTATTTCTTTGCATCATGACTTACTTTTGCCACATAGGCTGAAAATGCTTTGTTTTTAATATCTCCAGCCCCAAGGGAAAGACACAATATTTTCCATTTCCTTTCCTTTCTCTTAATTGTACATCCATATTTAAGGTTTTACTTCTGCTTCATCTATATCTTCCAGCAAATTTGGTCACTATTCTTTAAAACAGTGAGGTGTGAGGGTCAGAGAAGTTGTGCGGGGACTTATATTTTCTGAATACAGGTTCTGTGAATTTCAATGTATATTACAGCAAAATTTCTACACCCTCATTGCACCCTTCCAACAGCAAAAATGAATTCAGTCTTTTTGTCCTCTAGAAACCAACCATGGACAATTGCAATCTGCAACCTCTTCTTCCACACTGCAGATCTTTTTCTCTCTGTTAGGATTAGGGAGAGACATGACAAACCCATCTGCTTAAATGTGCTCTTGATAAATATGCTGTCAGCCATCCTGAAAAATTAGCTAACTAATGTGAAACTTGAGCTAATTAATGGGTGCATGCACACACTTATGAAAGTGTGTCCCCATACACATCGGACCATACAGTTGAGGATGTGCCTGTCCCAATAAGGGATTCTTACCCATGGCAAAACAGAGGAGCAACCAGAGGGAGGCAGCCAGGAGTTCCCGGTCACCCACCACATTTTATTCATCCACTGGAACCAGCACAACAGCAGCAATTCTTCTCTGGGATAAGTTTTTAGATTTGTCATGTCTGCACTCACTGATGTAGAAATTATGGAAGTGGCAACAGAAACAAAGATGGAAGGATAATTAAAAAATAATTAACAAGAATAATTTGCAAGAGGCCAAGGGACAAGAGCTTTTTTTTATCAGCTGGTGTAAGTGATTGAATAGGTACACAACACTGCTGTAAAAGTATCTCTTTTTAAAAAAAAATTGAGAGAAGGGAAGGTATAGAGGGAGTAATTACCAATTACTTTCTTCTTTTTGTTCTTTTGTCAGACTAACTTGCAAGACCAAGTAGTTTGCTCCAAGACAAGCAGTTAACAAATCACCTACTCCCACTCAACAGAGTAACTCGGGCAGCTTGATGATATCTGATGAAGACTGCAGCTGCACAGATAAAAGGCAAGACCAAAGCAGAGCAACAGATACGGCACTACCCCCGGGTGAGGAGCATGAGGGGAGGAAGTCCTACTGCATCTCTCATCAGCTATCTCACTGCCCCTCTCTCATATTTGAAAGCATTTATCGCTTCATGTAATAGGAGAAGAAAAAGGAGAATGAGTTTTCTCATGACATCTTGCAATTTATTTTGGTTTAGGGAACTGGAAAAGATTGCACTCTTTCTATAAGATTTGCCTCCAGCTAGTCACATGTTCCAACCAGCTGATGACCCACTAAGTGGCAAAGACAACATGCCATGCTATCCAGCAGCTCTCTGCTGCTAGTCAGGATTGTTGTCCCATCCCCGCTACTAGATGGCTGTCTGGTCGAGAGTAAATCCCAAATTTAACAAGTAAATTCCATTGATCTTGTGCACTCCCCTGAAAATGAGCCAGAATCTGTTATTTGGGTATTTCACCTGTTGTATCTTCTTACTTGCAAGACTTGTGACCACCACTGTAGTTTCTGGATGTGGATAGCAGCCTACTGTCAACTTTACCATGGCCAGAACTTGCTTCTCCTGACTTAGACTGAGACAGTAGCTTTTTTCCAGGATAGTTTCAATCCCTAAATCTGCTGCTTTTCCTTCAGGGCACACTGAGCTCTGGTTCCCTGTAGCATCCTGTTCTTTTGCTGTTGCCGTTTTATTTGGCCCCTACTAGAAATGTGATTGAAAAGATATCAATAGCAAAGTGATCCGGAGGCATGAAAACTAGTCCAAAATATACAGTAAGCCCAAGAAAAAGACTTGTATTATTAAAATACCTCACAAAGAAAGAATCAAAATCCCTGGTCAGCATCTGATCTGTAGATTTCATGCCGGATTTCCAGGCCAGTACAGCATAAGCACATTTCTGGGGAGTATCCAAGGCTTTGAATACTTTTCTAGACCTTTCAAGTTCCCAAGCATTAACAACTGTATGAAAAATGCAAATTAAGTACCATATGTGAATTCAAAATTAAAGCTTTATAGAGAACAATGTGGAAATATACATTCCAGATGCATTCCTGCTTGAAGGCTAAAAGAAGAGCAGCTTTCAGAATTATGCCAGGTTCCCCCATTGTAATTCCATCCCCTTTTTGAACAGCTCTCTATGTAAATGATGACAGGGCAGTTAAGCACAGTGATTGTTAAATGCTTCCTACTGTTCAGAGTGGTTTTTATCAGAGTTTTTCAATGCAGCATCTTTATCTGTACTGCCTTTCAGTCAGTGCTAAGTGGCTGCTTCTCGCCAGCTCTAACAAATATCTCTTCTGTAAGTTTGATCTTTCTGCTGTCACAAGTATTATAAAATATGAAAGCCAGGCTTCTAACAACTGAGAAGTGGATCCAGTCATGTGCCAGATACATATTAATTCATTGTATTCAGTCCTTTTTTCCTCAGCTCAAGGAACAGGAGCAAGTCACCTGGCAGTACACCAAGCGCCAAGGTCTTGACTGCACTAGGCTGGAGGGTCTTATAATCATAACAAGGTTTCCCATGTGCCCCTACAATACAGCACATACCAATGAAACTAATTGTCAGAAAGTACTCTGGCAGTGATCACATCACTCAAGCAGATTGCACTTGACCCACGCAAAGTTAATTGTCATGTTAGTCTCTATACACATAGGTCTCACAGTAACAGGCATCTCCAAAGGAAGACATGAAATTCCCTGAGTACTTATTTTCAGAATAGACTGTTATTTTCATGGCATTGAGTTGCATTTTCTTTTTTAATTTTTGAAAACACTAGACAAAGGAATTTCTCATATTATTCACTGTCATCTGTAATAACACATAGCTAAATATGAGATGGCACAAGAGCTGCCATGACAGATAACACCATTAATGTCAGCAGCCCAGAGCAAATCTCTCCCATGCCCAACTCGCAAACCTGAGGCACTTCACACTAGGTCTCTGACGGAATAAACCAGAGCATACAGATGTTTGGAAACAAAAAAAAAAAAGAAAAAGTTACATTATTGAACATCAACAATCACTACAAAACTATTTTGTGAAGCAAGGTTCCAAAGACATGCTTTTTTTCTTACACTTACATAAAATTCCCTGAAGTGTATAGATACACTGCCAGAGGATTGCACAGCTCTGTCTCCCATTGCACAAGACATTCCTGCCTTGCCTCGAGACCTGCAGCAGGCTACAGACACTTTGTTGTTTCACCACCTTTCAACCCTTCAGCTGGAAAGTTCATGTCTGTGCCAGAAATATGCTAAGAACTACTCACACAAACTCAAGAAAATTTCATGTTCTATGTAGTTCTCAGTCCAGGAAAATCTACCAAAACTTATCTGAAATAACCTACAGAGCTACCTGGGGCAGATGGAATTTCTCAGCTGCTAATGCAGCATTTGCAGATAGTGGAGTACCTACAAACATTTTGTGAAACATCAGTCAATGACTTTTCAGATTCACTGGCACTGCACAAAAAAGGATTTTATGGCTGTGGAGACTTGTAGCTGAGCGTTTTGTAACTTGTACTAAATTACTGATGTAAGTGTCCTCTCCTTAAAAAAGAAAAAACAAAAAGGAGAATATCATACCATTTTTTAAATGAATTGTTCCTGAAAATTGCAAAGTTTTATTTTAATGTTTTCAATAACACCAACGTTCTGTTTTTTTTTTGTTGTTGTTAGTTTGTTTTTTGCTTTTAAATGTCATACTTAATCCTAAAAAGATGAAAGTTTAGTTAAAATAGTTTTGACTGAAAGAGTTACAAAAAAAGCATTTCACTCTGGGCCAAATTAAACTTTAATGGTTGGGGATGAGGGGGGCAGATTCGTGTTAAAAAGTAATAGAAAATATTTTCCATAAGTTTGATACAGTCTCTGAAAAGCTGTGTTTATATCCATCCAGTAAAACAAGTCACTTTTGTCATCTACTAAATCTCAGAGCTATCGCAGAGGGATAAGGGTGAAAATGTTACATAAGATGAGGGCCAATTACTAATAAAAAATACGAGTTAGCCAGGAATAGGTTTATATTGGAAGACAGAGGAAAATTTCTCATTCATTATAAAGTTGAAGTTCAGGTTCAAGGACAATTTTCCCATAGGAACAAGGGAGAAGAAAATATAACAACTTTAACATGGATTTTGCCACACATATGAAAGAGATTAGGAGATCTAATATTTCACAGAGTGATAAACTCTTGTATAACACAGGAATCCCCATTCTTTCTAAATCTCCCATGACAGTCACTATTCATACAAATAATTTCAGGAGCTATGAAGTAAAAAAACTCATAAAGTGTTCTATGTACAGTTTATAACTAGATCTCTGCATGCATGCAGAAAACAACTGAAGGCAAAATTAGGTGCTGTGTTTGACTGAGCAGAGTTTCTCTCAATAGAATAATAATCCTCATAGTGCTATTATAATTTCCTACAGGAAAAGACAGTAAAGCAGTTGTGCTGCAGAAACATTGGTTATTGATTATATCATAAATGGCTTGAACTCTACCGTGACATGGCTTTGTGAGAGAACAAGAATTGTTAGTTATTGTGTAAAAGTCTCTAACATGCCTAACAATTCTGGTAGATCTGTAGCAGAATAAGAACAATATGAATGAAATTTGGACTAGAGGTTTTTGTGAAGACCGTAAATTTACTAATAAAATCCTCAAGGCTTTCAGCCACACTACTGATAAAAAACAATCTGCATGAGAACATACACTGTGGCAGCGATCCCTGAATACATGGTGAATTTTCTGAAATAAGATTTTTGTGTTATTCTTTAAGTGAAAAGAAGAAATTCAGTACTATATCAGCTATGCCAAAATGAACCCTTTGCTTAAGAATGCGGATGGTAATTCACCAGGGCCACTGAGACTTATCCCCTGCTAATACAGATGTAAAAATCACTCAAACTCACCTCAGCCACCAGTGAGTTTTGGCTCACATGAGCAACTTGCCCCTTCTTCCCCACCAGAAGAGTCCCCATCCTGGTGATCATGGATGGATCTCACCACACCATGAGTTCTGCTGGCATCAATGGAGGGGATGAAGTTCTGAGTAATGGGGATACTTCCACTCCTCTCACAAGCATGACCCACTGTGCAAAGCTTTTGTTTAATGTTAACAAATAGAAACAAGCAAATCTGACTTTTGTCCTGCAAGGTTTTCCTCAGTTTTCCTCTGGCTCAGACCCTCCAGTTTCACCAAGCCAGTGCTGTAGCATATTTTTCTGATATCATCTAGAGTGATTCCTTTATTTCCATGTAAAGAGCCAATAGAAATTTCCAAAGTAATAACATTTTTCTCCTAGGAACACCACTATATTTCCCATCTGTTTTGAAATATGCAGGCAAATATTCCTCAGATGACAACTTACTGTGTCTATCCAGATGAAACACACTCAGCCCGATAACCTAAAGTGAAACTCTGTTTTTCATTACTTACTCTCTAGCACATCTGTTCCTCTAAGAGAATTTCTTGTTGTGTTGAACACTTGAGAAAACTGGAGAAGCTAGCTATAAAAATGAGGGAGCCACCACTGGCAGGTGCTTTTTTTTTTTTCCACACTACATGAGTGACTGCTTCAGCAGCGTAGGAGTTGTACTTCAGTTCTCTTCGATTCTTTCATCATGAGAGTTGACAGTGATAATCTTAGAAAAATTACTCTCATGTTCTGATCACACTGATACTTGTTTATCCAGGTCTGTGAAATCTCCCACGTGGTGCTTTTTAGCACCTTTAACAGCATGCCTGCAAGAGAAAAAAACATACGTATTACTTGAACAGCTGGCACAGGTCAACCAACATAAACAAGAGAGAAAACTAACAGTGCAGGACTTTATATATACACTATAAAACACCCTAGAAAATCATTGTTAAAAGACTGCACCAGAGAGATGGTCAGTATCAGTATATGCAGTGACCTTTCATCAATAATGTATAACATTGTATACAGTAGCAAAGGGAGAAACGGTTTGAAATTTTATCCAGAATTACATTTTTCTTTGTACCAACACCCTCGAGAGAGAAGCTATGATGACATAAAAAAGACCACATTGACCACTTCTTGCTTTTGGCATTTGGACTGGCAAAAACTGTCCCTTTTTATTAACACTGTTTTTATCTAGGGCTGTAATGACCATCCTACATAGATGAAATACATTTACTTCATTCCTAACACCTCACTGGAAAAAAAAAAATCAAGGTATTGCACTAATTTGCTGAATAACTTTTTGCTGTCGAGGAGTGTCGAGCACTTGAGGGCCAGCCACTCCACCTGGCATGCTCAGAAACTGATTACAAATCAATGTGCCAGAGAGGTGGAGCCTTTCCACCAAGCGTGCTGTGGTTTGCAGCTCTGCACTAACATGACTAGCAATGATGGCATCAGTTACAGAGAAGTTCCTTGGGGAAAACCTAAGCCTTTTTACAGCATTAATCAGCATTTTCATAGAAAGTAAAGAAGCTATGCATTTGCAGGCCCAACCAGACTGTCAAACACTAGGCCTGGGTAAACTCACCCTGTTGAGATGCTAATTGAGATGTTATCTCCATGCACCAGCAACCACCAGCAATGAATTGAGGAGAGCTTAAAAAAACAAACAAACAACAACAACAACAAAACACTATTACTATCAAAGGCATGTAAGTCTATACTGCAGGTACTGCATAGTGTAACTAGTATATCCTACATCACTTCATCAGACTATGAGAAACAGAGATACAGCACTGCGTTTTACTCAGTGAGAATGCTATGACTACATTTGAATGTGCTGTTAATTTCTTACAGCTCAGAGCAACACTGATGAATATGGTGAGGACTTGGGTGAGACAGACCTGAAGAGGAGCGCCCTGATTTCTTGCTTGGCCTGGACTCATTACACCCTGTACATAGCTCATGTCCCTTTGTGCAAAGTACAGGTTGTCACCACAGGAAACCATTTAATAGATAAGTTTGCAGCCTGTTGGAAAACAGCAGAAAGATTTTGGTACTCAACAAGCTCAGTTTCAGTAAAATTGTATTAATGTTTGATTTTGGCTTCATTTGCACACAGATCTGTTTCAGCTGTAGGAATAAGGAAGCCATTTCCTTTTAGCACTTACGACTCTCCATGCAGGAATGCAAGTACTCTTTCTTCACCAGTTGGACCCATATTGCCCACATATCCAACTTCGGTCACAGAAAGCTATGCTTCAAGTGTGGTAGTTTCCGCTCTATTACTAGCACCATTCCTATCTTCTCTAACATTTTAAAAATAATTTTGGATCATGGAGCCAATATCATACTGCTGTGAAAGAATCAAATACCGTATTAGGATGAAACCATAAAAATGTAGCTTGAAAGACATATGAACCAGTTGTGTTCCTCTGTTTAATGCTGATAAAGCCCCCATTTGAACACAGTATCCAGTTTCAGGGTTAATACCAAAGGAATGATGTTGAGTAACTGAAGAATAGAAAGAATTGTCACAGGAGTATCCAGAAGGCTAGAAAGCATGAAAGGTTGCCTAAGTTAATGTCATGGTTTTATGATTTTTGTTTTCAGTATTCCACATCATAACATCACGTGAAGCAATGGGAGTTAAGGAGCTCCAGTTCTGTGGACTGCCAATTTTCCAGGTACCTGGTTCTCAGAAGAGAAGAACTACATACCCCAGAGGACTTTGCATTCAGAAGGAAAGATAAAACTCCTCACAAGTCATGAGACTCTCTCTTCTCACTGCCCATCAGTGCGTGTTCCCCAGCCATTTCACCTTCAGTTCAGAGTAAGGCCTTCAGTTTCGGACACTCTCTCTCCTATTTTATTTGATTTATTAGCCTCAATTCCAATTGTATCATATTATACTGTGTTACCTTGCATTCTGATATCTTACTTGGTAAATTAACTTTCCTCCTCAGATCCTTGTCGCTGTTCTGTTTTTAGGCCTATCTCTCATCTCCCTGCCCTTCACCCCTTTTCCCTTTCCCGGGTCATGGGTCCCCTGCCCCATTAGTCACAGAACTGGGGTGAACCGGCCTGTAAAACCACCAACACCCCATCCCTTTCCCTTTTTCAGGCCGGTAGACCTGCAGGCCTGCTGTCCCCGTCACAGACACAGATAGATCTAGAGATAACTCCGTGACAGTTAAGGATAAAATGATTTAGTAGCCTGAAATATGTAAAAAGTTGCTACAATAAGGAATAGAGCAATTTGTTTATAATATATATAATAGATGGAGCAAGCAATAATGATATGTAAATTGCAGCAAAAGGATGTAAAGATTAGACATCAGAAAAACTGGCAAAATTTCTTTGCATACAGGTGATCCTGTCTCAAGGTAGGCAGAAGACCTATTAACCTCAAGTTTCCTCTGAACCAAATACTTCTACATTATGCAAATAGACTGCTTCACAAACTTCAACATCATTTCCTTCAGAAAGATGAATATCTTGATCTTCAAGTTACTAACTGATGTAGTGAGGATGCTGAGTGTATCTTCCTAGGAATTCAGCCCCTTGGAGAAACAGGTGCGAGGATCATGTATAGCACATCCACATTCTACCTTGCCACCACTGTGCATATATATACACACACTCCATGACAAAGAAAACAAGAAGTGAAGTATCAGGTCTCATCGTACAGAGATCAGTTATTTAAAACAAACAAACCAGCATTTTTCAGAACTATTTGTACTTAGCATAGAATGTCATTCGTGTCGTCTTACATCTGTCCTCAATCACTTACTCATCTCTGACTTCTCTTGTAAGTTCTTCCAATTACTGCAGACAGCTGCAGATAAGTTTTGACTAGAAATGAAACACTTTCAGTAAGTTATGTTATCTTTCATCTATGTTTTAGAATCTAACAAACAAGAAAACCTATAGTAAAGCTCAAGATGATAACAAATAAAAATAGACATAAAAAGAATTTACTACTATTATCATGCCCTCATCCGTACAGCAAATAGTCACAGAAAGCCAAGCAAACACATGCAACAAACTCACAGTATTGTGGAACTGTGAAAGCCTAAACAAAATTCTTCTTCATGAAAATGACAGGTGCAAAATTATTTGGCTTTGCACTCTGTCTTCTAAAACTTGTTTTCAGTCCACAACTGCTCAGTTAAATCAGAACTTAAGTCTTACTGACCTGTGTATTAGCCTCTCAAGAGGATGAAATTAGATTATACATAGTGCATGTGAAACCTTTTTAGTTTAGCGATGTGTTATTAATGCTAAATAGATAGTTTTACTATGGAGGTTGCTCTCTTTACTCTAAGTCTCAAAAATGCCATCATTTCTCCTTAATACATGGCCAAGTCCAACTCTGTTCCTTAATCAGAGCCAGTTTTACAGTATGCTTACTTAAAACGAAAGATTTACTCAAATGGCTTATAGCTCAGAGTTTAAGAAAGAAGTAACCAGAGTAAACTAAAGTATTATCAAGCAACTTTTAGTCAAGTTAGCATTCCACAGATGTTTGAAGGCCAATATTTTATAATATTTTAAAGCCACTTTCTTGCCCTGCGGCTTACTCCTGGAGCATCTCCACCATTGTTGCACTCAGTGGGATTTGACCTGTCTGAAATGAGGTCAAAAAATAAGGTTTCTTCAGAAGTAGATGTTTGTTGGGGGAAAAACAAAACAAAACAGGCAAAACAGTTAATAAGGGTTCTGGAAAGCTTAGCAAAAGCCATATATCAAAAGTCATAGGGGAGGTGACTATACTGAGGTAGAAAAAGAAGGGCCAGTGGAATTCCGCCTGTCAAGGTAGGAGTTAAGCACACACATTGGTAAATAATAGTAATATAAGATACAAGTTGATGTGTCATGAGGAAAATTTATTAATAGATTACTCCACTCAGATGACAGAAAAAATAAAAATGATACTATGAAATAGCAACAAAATATTTTAATTAATGTATAGGTGTTTGGCTCCTGTTGTTTCTTAGAACACAGTAAAACACTATACAAAATTGCTTCTCTTTCTGAGGTATATTTGTGCAAATAAATATATTGCTACAACAGCATTGAAAATTCACACCTACATGTTTCTCCTTGTTCTTTAAGAGAGTGTAAATTTTCTTTAACAGACTGTAAATTTCTGTTGTACAAATTGTTGGTATTCATGAAAAGGTAGCTAGGTAGGTGCAGGTGAAACAAATCTCAGTCAGATACAGAAGGAAGCAGGACAGCTTAATAAAACTAAGCTCCTGTTACCTGGCTTTTCTTTATGTTCAGAATGTTAACCAAAGTCACCCTGTAACAATATCAGCCAGGTACTACCCCATCCTGCAAGTAGGGTGACAAACATAGAAAAGGTGAAATGAGCTGCCCATATCCACAGAGTGTGCAAGAGGGTGAATTCACAGACAGGATTTTTTTTTTGGCTCCTTGCCCAGTCCTTAAAAACTTGGACTCCCTTGTCATCAATACATGCTACTACTCTACTAAACTGTGCAAAGTAAACCCTCCCAGCTTTCTTGCCTTAGCAAGTCCAGTCTCTTCAACCTCTCAGCTGTGGCTTGAACCTTCTTAATTAATATTTGAGAGGACAAAAGCAGCTGATAGTTGGGGCCACTGGGCAACCCCATTCCAAATCCTTGTGCCCTGAGGAGAAACCTTGGTCAGGTGATCTCATTAGGGAGTTTGAAGGGGCTTGGTGCCTTAGAGGTTGCAGGTCATGAATTTTCACAATCTCTGCACTGGGACAAGAAAATCTGTGAGGCAAGACGTGGGTGTTTTCTTTCACTTTGTGCATGTGTTGTACCAGACTTGTATGCTCACACCCTGCAGGGGACAATTTTTGTCCCTGTCAGTTACTTCAATAAACATGCTTTATGTTGTTTCAACCAGTTATGACCTGTTATTTTTCAGACACATGCACAGGCAAAGCAGGATCTTCTTAATACCAGCTCTCTGCATGTTTACACAGCAGGGAGTGCATATACTCAACGCATATGCCAAAATAAATATGATTATTACCCTCGCCATTGTAAAAGAAATTACTCAAAAGTGAGATCAATAGAAATGTGTTTGTCAATGGTTTACAGGCGTTTGGCCTGGTTCCGTGACAAAGAGGACGGGGGACCCACGGGCCCACGCCCTGGGAAAAGGGGAAAAAGGGAAAAGGGTAAGGAGATGGCCCTGAGAGCAAAGAACAGAGGCAACAATCTGAGGAGAAACAAACTAATTTACTAAATAAAATATCAGAATGCAAAACAATACACTATAATACAATATAATTACAATTTAAGCCGATCAATCCAATACAGAGAGACAGAATGTCCCAAAATCAAGGTAGGCCTTACTCTACTACCAGCGATAAGACGGCTGGAGAGCGAGGTGCTGCCAACACGAGAGATGGCGGAAAAAGGGACGAGATCTCGTGATCTGCAAGTTTTTATACTGCGAGCTTTTATCTTTTCCCTCCGGCTGGAAAATGGTAACAGAGGAGCAAAGTACTGTCGGGAATGTAGTAGTCCTTCTCTTCTGAGAACCAGGTACATTCACTACATGATGTTATGATGTGGAGTACCAATAACCGAAAATCATAAAAACCATGACAGTGTTGCAAATGCATGATCAGGTGATTTTACAAACAAGATAAAGATTTATACAGAGCTAAAGCAATGAACAACAGATACAGGATCAGAAATATTAAATTATCTTTGTTGTGTGGGAGGGAGGTTTGACATTAAGAATTTTATTTATCTAAATATTTGTGAGCTGCATAGTGACTAACATTAAAATATCAAAATGACAGCTCAACTCATATATTAGTACAAAGAGGCAGTGGTATAATTACTAGGATATATGAGGATATTTAAAGGCTGGCTGAGGTAGGAACACATCTTTAATGAATGTACCCAGTAAGACATCCTGGCATTCAAAATGACACATTTTAAGTTATAGCAAAATTTACATCCAGACCACTCCAAAACGGGGCTCGCCCCCTCTCCTTAAACACCACAGTCCGAACATGAGATGACTGTGCTTTAGCTTCCAAATCACATAGCTATTTCAGAAGTAATATTGTACCTATTCTGCTTATCAAACAATAACGCTCTCTTTGGTGATTTTATGTGCTGAGATTTAAGAAAAAGTGGATACAGTCTCCTGTGGCAATATCAAAAATTAGCTTCCCTTCTCCTTTCTCACGTTCTATGTATAACTAGTAATCAGTCTCATGGCATATAACAATTTAGAACAGTATTTTACAGAAACATGATTAAAATGACACAGTTTGAGAGGTAGGGGAAGAACAGAGCAAGACAAATTTGCAGTTGCTATAGGAAAATGCATCAACTTTCATGGGCTTCATAGGAAGTTGCTTTTTCACACATCCAGACATTTCTTTTGATGTCCAGTGCATCCAGAAGCTGTTTCCCCAGTTGCTATGACTGACCTCACCTCGAGAAAGCAGGAACTCCCACTCAGAGCATGCACTCAGTTTTCTGTGTGTGAAACTTAAGAGAAAGCAAGAAAAGAGAGGGAAAAAGGGAGGACTATAGAGAGGAAGCTTGTTAGACACACCCACCTCATCTTAATATGGAGTTAAGACATGTCTGGGGCTTGCAAGCAGATAAGGAACTTGAGAAATGCTCTAGTGTCGAGTAATATAAACCTTATTTGTTTAACTGGACACCAAATCCTCATTTGAAGCTCTTCAGCGACATTCACCGTATTAACACCTGAACACTTCAAAAAAACATAATGTATTTCAATTTTCTTCCATGCTTCTTCATTAGTCAAAGACTAGGTTGAATAAAATAGCAATTTAAGGTACTGATGACAACATGCAGTGACAAAAGTGATGCTTGAGGAGAGGTAGGTTCCAGAAGAAGAGCATGACCCACGTACTGTGCAGGTGGAGCCAGAAGCTACCCTCTTGACATCTTGCCCTGTGCTTTGGGAAACACAACTTCCTGCCACTTTCAGAGCCATTTTTGCAGTCCTGGCTCAGGGTTGAGATGACCAAGCCTACGGCAAGGGCAGAAGTTTTCTGCTCGAAATGGAGATAGCTACCTGAGTAGGGAGAAAGGGAAAGTAGGAGAAAAGGATAAAGGCCAAAACGTTTCTGTGCAAAAGCTGGACAAGTTGTTATCACCAAGAGCAACCCAAGGCAGCCTCCAGGAAAAGGAGTAGTTATGTTTGAATCTGCCACTGTTTTTCTCCTGGTTTCCCATAAACAAATTGGGAAAAGGAAAGGATAATTATTTCTCAGTAGGGAAACATTACATGACAAAGACAACAAAAGCTACTCTGCCAGGTTTCCATTGTTTTCAATTTTTTACATTTTCTTACAGCTATTTTGGGCCAATAATTTGTTTTTTTTTGTAACCAGTTGCTCCACTAAACCACTCTTTCTGAAGTTTACTGAAGGGCCCTTACCCCTCAAAGAAGCAGGGACCTATACTAAGAAGAGGTTTTCCCCTCATACCATTGCCTGATTCCTTTCTTATACTCTTTTCAAACCACCTCTTCTCCATCACTTTCCTTTTCCCAAAGGAAACTACTATCTTTAGTCAACATGAAGCAACAGTAATGGGCAATTCTAAAGACCACTGCAGAATTAGTATGGGAACTCAGCTAAGTCAAAGCACTAGTTCTAGCTAGTTCCTAGGCCACATAATAAATAACTTCCTAGAAGGCATTTCTGGTCTCAATTAAAACAAAAGGCAGACTAGCTGAATTATTTACATATCATATTTAGATTAAAGAGTTTTAGGCTCTGCCCAAAAATTAAAACTTGGAGAGGAGTCTTTCTTTTTTCTTTTTTAATGCTCCAAACTTTAAAGCTTTTATTTGAGGTAAATAAAATATAATTCAAACATTCAGAAATAATGGGATACTTTATTCATAAGCCATATTCAAAGTAGTTAGAAAAGTCATGAAAGATCGACTACAGGCTGTTAAGCATAAAGATACAACCCCTGGCTCAATAAAATCAGAAGAACGTAAGCTCTTACCAGTCAACTTTTTTGATTGTTGTGTTAGTTACACTATAGCCATGTTGCCCAAATACGTTCCAGTTATTGGTACAACAAAAAAAAGCTACATAAAAAATATTGTAAACCAGGAGGGGATGCGAGTCACAGCAGTGGTGAGACCAGTCACACAGCTCCTTTGCACACACGAGGAAGCTTCCACAAAACATAGGCTACAACTCTCTATTTACTAAACTCAAAAGTAACAACACAGACCATGCATTATGTTACTGATGGCCATCTACAGGGGACCCGTATGGACACACAGCCTTGTGGTTTCAAACAAACTGAAAGCTTAATTTGTCTGTCATTCTGCCACCTTCTTAAATAAATGCCACATGACCTGGCTGCCTCCAGCTTCCAATTCTCATGAAACAGTCATTTGTATCTGCCATGAATACACTTATCCCCCATACGGAAATGTGTCGTGTAGGGCTACACACTTCTGGCTGGCAGAGCATTAGTAATGTGATATAAAGACAGAAAATAATGAGCTTTCTCCTCCTGCTAAGGTAGGAGAGAGAGCAACCTTTTAATGCAAATACCTCTGCTTCATCTGCAAATGCAACATAGTAGAAGAAAACAAATACAGAAAGCAAAATTTCCCTCCCATTGTTCTTATTCTTCTAGATCTCTCTTTAGAAGTACTTCAAAGAGGGTAAATATTTTCACAGCATCGAAGACTTGTAGATGTTGGAAGGGACCTCTAGAGATCATCGAGTCCAACCCCGTGCTAAAGTAGATTCTCTACAGCAAGTAACTTTTTGTGGCCCTCTGAGTTAGTGGGCAAAACCAAACAGTAACAACAACAAAACTAAACTAAAAAAAAACCCTTGACTTTTTAACAGTTAAGCAGTTAAGTGAATTTATGCACTTTGTTTGCAGAAGTCTGTCCTCAGTTTTGATAATAAAGCAGCTACTGGACTCATGTCTGCTGCTAGAAGGCGAGCCAAACTCTGCAGTAAGTGCAGTAAATCTAAAGAAGTTCGAAGGATCCAAAAAGTGCAAAGAATAAAAGCACTGGAGGAAGATGCTCATAATTTTGCATTAAGAAATAATTTAAAAAAATCTATTGTGTAAAAAACTTTTTTATAAAACAGAGAAGCGAGAGGTTTTCTAACATACTGTACTGTGATAGAACCTACCTTTCACCTTTATTGGACAATTAGGCCAGCACCAACATGAGCAGGTACATAGTTTCTTGTGTCTCTCAACAGAAAAGCGAGCAAAAAGAATGTCCAAACGTACAGTTCTTTCTGCAAAGCTAAGCAGAAACCTCATCATTATATTAGGGTTTAGTGGGGTTTTACTCCATGCCTCCATTTCTGTCAGTCACATTGTTACATATCTGCTTTTCCATCTGAAGATGTCCAGGTATACTGGATCATGATGTGCTTTGGTACAGCGCCCTAAAAGATCTGTAGCACATTATACCATTGTGCTGTGGGGGAACTACAGTAAGACAAGTCTGAGATATCTTTCAAAATACTTGCAGTAAATGTGTTAAATAACAAAAGTGAAAGGGTTAATTTTATTTTAAGAGCTCTTATTTCAAATTATAGTCACTTGTTATTTTCTTTTTCCATGCGCACTTCACTTTCCACACCTAGCCATGTCTTGACCTCAAAAATGTCCTTGACAAAACAAGAAAAACTCACAAAAGCAATAGTGGCTTTTCAGCTTATATGTCTCATTGGCTTGCCCTAGAACTATCATGCAGGCCCCTGTAAATAAATGTTCCTGTCTGACGCCCCTGAAAAAATAATAAACATTTATGTGAAGCCTCTACCACAAGGCATGCATGTAGGAGCACACACAACATTAATTGTAGGCTTATTTTATATTAGTATTCAAATACAATTCTACCTGTAAAAACAAATTGATGTTATGATATTTGTGTGACAACCCTGACTTTTTTAACATAGCAGCAAAAGTCTCTGTGACATGGGACTCATGCTCCCTCCTCCTGTCTTACTTTCCAATCACCCTGTTCTCTACCTCCACTGGACATTACTTTAAAAACTTTAGTCCTCATGTATTTAGACTAGATTCATGGCACAGAGAATAACATGGATTACCTTATAGGATACAACAGTCATATCCAACATGCAGCTTGGGACAGCTAGTAATACATCTTCATAAGACCTTAAATTTTTAACATTACTATATGATTTTCAGCAATATTTTTCATTAGTCTGTTGTGTGTAGCATGAGTGTGGACTGCGGAGGCAACAATGGAGTGCTGTGGAGAGGAGGGTGCAGTGCCATGCTAACTGTGCCTCTCACACTCACGACACACACACGCAGTCAAATCAAATAACCCCTTATCTAATTCAGGCCAGCTGTCCTGGCTCAGCTGAGAGGCCCGGCCTGGCCCCAGACACACACCCATCACTCAGCCAAATCATTGGTGTGCTATTAATGCTGTCTCGTCTGAAACCAGAACCAAGAGAGGGCGCAGTGCAGTGCTAACCACCTCTCGCACCCACCATACACACTCAGTCAAATTGAAACCCGTGTATATTATGCAGTACATGTGGTTGTGCTGCTTGGTGAGTAAAACATGGTGATATTTCAACCAACCTAATGTGGTCTCAACAGAAAAGAGAATCCAAAAATTCTGGGCAGTCTAGGCTGATTTCATCTCGGCTATTTCACATTACTAAAGCTATGCAAACTACAGCCTTTCTCAGGTTCCTGTAGAGCCAACAGAAGTTAGGGTGATTCATTTTTATTTTAAAACATCAATTCCGCTTGACTTTATTTTTTTTCAATAGTAGTGATGATACATACATGTATATATATATATATACATGTATGTATATGTATACACGTATGTATATATACATATATATGTATAGTAGTGATGATACATACATGTATACATATATACATGTATGTATATATATACATATATATGTATACATGTATGTATCATCACTACTATTGAAAAATATATACATACATGTATACATACATTCACACACACACACACACATATATATATAAACGAGTGATGCACAACAGAATTGCTCACCAACTGATGATCAGCCAGTCCCCAAGCAGTGACTGACCCCTCATCTAACTTCCCTAGTATCATAGTTCTTAATGAAGTCATATGGTATGGAATATCCCTTTCGCCAGTCTGGGCCAGCTGTCCTGGTTTTGTTCCCTCACAGCCCCGTGTGCACCTCCAGCCCCCCTCACCGGCAGGACAGTATGAGAAGCTGAAACATCTTTGGCTCTGTACAGCACTGCTCAGCAACAGCTAAAACATCAGTGTTTTACCAACATCGTTTTTCTCCTAAAGCCAAAACATAGCATCATACCAGCTACAATGAAGAAAACCAACTCTGTGCCAGATGAAACCAGGACAGTTCCTTTAACGTTCACCTGGTTAAGAGCCCCAACCTGCGCAGCCAAATCTTACAATCTACTACAACTCCTGAAGCTATGAATACTGTTTCCTGAGTTCTACCCAAATGTCTTAATGTTTCTGAGGCTGTTCATCGTTAGAAAGGAGTGCTAGGGAGAAAGGCTGTGTTTCTTCAGAAAATGCTGGCAGATGCTGTCAGAAGAGCAGCACTGAACGTTGGACTCTTTGAATGAGAGACCTAACTATATCAGCAAGCTAATGATCTTAGGAAAGAGTTCTGACAGACCATTTAGAAATGTCAATAGAATGTACAAGAAAACAAATATTATTTTGGTAGATTTCGTTAATCTAGGACCAAATTTTGCTTCCTAGGAGCTAGCACAACTCAGAATGGCAAGTACTTTATCCATATGACAACAAAATAAGAAAATTGCCACCCAGGTTTAGAAAATGAGCCTTTTCCATTCTCTAACATTCATTTATCCAGAAGAAATCATGCAATATCTGAAATTACACAAGAGTTATCTGGAAAAAAAAAATTGTATTGAATAATAGAAGCAGTCAATACAGTTTTAACCTTTGAAGAAATACTTTCAAAAGGAGTCACATTGCCTTTTGCAAGGATTATTCTTGTATTGACCCATAAAAATATTGCAGTACATTTCCACAGTATCTAATATTCTCTAAAATGATTTTACCCCTTCCTGTGTTAACTTGCTAGTTCAAAGAATGATATTTCACCTAAGTGTTATGACAGCAAACAATTAATAGTAAAGTACACAATTTATCATCTACTTTCAAGAAATCAAGATTTGAAGAACTATTCCTATATGTTAGCATAAGAGATAACTTCTTTGAACAGTTCTAACACCTAAATGCTTGGTTTTGCCTTCTTACTTTATATATCATTTCTAATCTTTACCTTTTATTAATTTATGTAAAGAAGAAACCAATGCAAATACAGAAAAGGATGTTCAAAACCAGAAAAAGCATATGATGTTCGGTCCAGCAATAAATGCTTAAGATAACCCTAAATAAAGATGAGAACGGTCTATCTTACCTATTCTTCTCTTAATACAGTTTTACTTCTCGGGAATGACTTTGTACAGTTTAACTCAATTCATATAGGTAGTGTCACTACTGCAACTTTTCTTGGTGCTATCTATAACCTTCAGAAATTATATTTAGAAATTACTCGCAAATATTCATCCATGGTTTTATTTTGCTCTCTTTTAGTCTATTATTCCTATTTAAGCTCCTCTGTCTACTCTTTTAAGTTTCTCTTGTAAATCATGAATGTAACTACAGCCACGTAGACAGTATTCTTTCACATAGATTTAAGAAGGCAAAAAGTCATTCAAACTGGTGACAACCTCTTACACATTAATAATCAATGTACGTTGCCTCACAGTACTAGAGTTGGTTGACTTATTCATAATGAATAAGGTACCTGATGAAGAAAGTCTGGTTCCTGCTCACAAGCCATCTGAAAACCGGTCATGATTTCTGTAGATCTACTGCTGAATCCTTGGGCAAATTGAAATATGGATTTCAACTGACTGGTCAGTCATAAACTATTCACTATTGCCGTTATTTCATTTGAAGTTGTGATTGGTGGCCCATATTGCATATCATTTCTTCAGTCAGAAGAAACAGCAGCTTATGGGTACTATTCAACAGTCAACAGAAAGCATTCCTCAAGTACAAGTTTGTAAAGGAAAACTCACTTACGTGAAAACACATAAAACTCCTCATGAGTAAACTGGTGGTGACCCAAACACTCAGAACAAATGGGAGCACACAAACAGACCACACTTTGTCAGAGACTGATTGTGAAAACATTCTCAGGACATTCTTTTGGCTAACTGCAGAAATACAGAGGATGTCTAAACATTTCACATCCTTTAGTATATTGGAAAATAATACAAAGCTATTATTTATGAGTGTGAGGAAAACCATGAAAAGGACACATTTTAATACATCAAAAGGTAAGAATCAATACACAATATAGAATTTATGAGGAGGAAAACATTTGAATCAAATGGATAGAGTTCATTAGCCACAAAAAACCTATTCTCTGAAATGAGGTTGATCAGGACATCATCACTGTGAAAAGAGCAATTTTCAAGAGCAATTATGTGACTTAGACATCTTCTTGATAAACTAGATGTTTCTCCCTACAGTCAGGACTATGATTACAGCATGTAATCCACACTAGCTGTAAAACTGAGCGAGTATTGAGAGGGCAATGAACTAACTTTTTGCAAGCTGTAGATGCCACAAGGGACTTGCTGCATTTAATGAGGCAGCCGGTATATGCTCCTTTCTGTTACTCCTCACACGGGACAATGAGGTTGTGCTATCACTCCATTCCAACTGCAAGAGACAACATATGTGCCTCAGAGTTGCCTGTATTTGTGTGGGCTTTATACCATTGTAATCACTTTCCCTGTATGGTTTTTCTTATAACAAAGGCCAAAGCAAAGAAATGAAAACCTTGCTCAGGAAATTGGGGTTTTTATGAAGTTTAATGCAAATGGAAGATTTCCAGTCTCCCTCACATTTAATGACCTTCTGTATTTTTGCTAAAGCAAACTCATAATTAACAATGATGTCCTAGCAGGTTTTTCTTCTACATTCTCTTACAGGAATATAAGGTGTTACCTTGAAAAAGTGGAAATGACACTGAGCACCTGTCATCACATCAGCTATTCAGGAAGTCGGTTGGTCCTTCCACCTACTACTCTCCCTTAGCTATACATCTTCATTTGCAAATTTATCTACCAACTAAGATGGAAAATATGTCAACAACTACATCTTAAGTGCTTGCAGTCACCAGGCCAGTCAGAAAACGCTCCCACAAAGTTATGACTGAGTTGTCAATGTGAGAAACAGAATGAGCTTGTCTTCCATGCCATCTGTATATATTTAATACTGCTTCTATTGTCTTTTTCGCCAACTAAAAAGGTGCATATGATGCAGAAATATAAAGGTTTTGAGCATCATCAATTACTAGCACTGCAGAATGAATACTATTGCAAGATGCACTTCACAGAGACAGCATATACCAGTTCAACTATTCCCTTGATTCACTCACACCTGCAAGATGAACAAGTATCTGAAATCCCACTATGCAGGTGAGAAAATAAGACATTTCCACATCATTTCATGAACAGGATTGTAACACTTAGCATTCTTATCAGAAAATCTAGGATTTGGTTCTTCTTGAGAAAGAGACAAAATACAGTATGACAGTTCATGAACTCATCTCAGGAACAGTCCATTTGAAATGTAGATTTTGAACTAATGATTGCTACTGAATCACATGAGCCACAAGCTATTAATCAATCAATCAAGACACAACTGACTAAGTGCTTTAAACATTTTTAAAGTATAACTAAACAGAATCTAAGGTCATGTTTCACCTCCTCATCTTACACAAACATATGTTCAAAGCACTCCTCCAGTGAGTCCCAGGAATTTTTGGGAACAAGGAGTTCACTGAATGTGAATTGTTCACTATGCAACTGGCTGATATTCTGCTTGCTTGCTCTCCTCTCTTCCTGTGCTGATTTTTCCCTCAGTGTTCTCTTTATCATTTTCTCTAAAACTTGTCCCCTTACATTTTACTCCATCCACTGCTTTTTTCTCTGAACTTCCATTCTCCCCATAAATACATTTCTTCAGCATTCATTGTTTGAATTTCACTTTTTTTTTCCCTTGGTGAAACTAGGTCAGCCTTGCTATGTCCACCAGTGCTTGGCATACATTTTACAGTTTCTGGCTACTGTGCAGACGTGCAGTCACCACAGCTGCTCCTGTATCCTGGAGGAGCTAAGCTGTTGCCAAGTCAGGGATGACTGACTTCTTACTGACTATCAACATCTAAGGTACCTCAAGCTCTCCCCTCCAGCGGCTCTTTGAGCTCAAAAGCATTACATTACAGCCAAGCTTGAGAAACATTGATCTCACCTCCAACTGTGGCCAATACCAGATGCTTCAGAGAAACAAGACATCCTGTATGGAAAAATATGCCAGAATTTTCTGTGATCAGATGGACAAAACGTACAGCTAAAAGAAGATGAAATGTCTCTCCTGCAAACAGGACCCAAAGTCTGACCCTAGCCTGAAACATATTTCAACATCAGATTTAGAAAGGCCTTCTTCCTTATGGAGGTAATAAAAGAAAAAAGCTTCCAGACATAACATGAAAGAGAAGGATTTTGTTCATTTTACTCAGTGATGATTTACAACAGTGAATCCCATCCGGATTTTCATTTTATGCTAAGAGTTTATCTTTCCCATTGTGTCAATTACTTCCTAGATGTGCTTCTACCATGCTATTTCTACTGCATTATTTGTTTCTTTTCTAAAATAAAGGAAAAGAAAAACTCACATTTTTTTAGATGTTTTAATTCTAAGAAGAAAATACAATCTTCTCATACAACTTAGTACTTTATTCTAGATTCATCACGGAACCGGGCCGAACCTGCCTGTAAACCGTTGACACTTTACCTACTTGCATCCTATTTCTTCACAAAAAAAAAGGCTACCACAGCCAAATACAGTATTGCCAGCAATGAAGGAAAATGTATCACCATCATTTTTATGGAGGATTCTCTGTACTGTTTTCTTCACAAAATAATGTCTTATATTTTATTTTTGACCTCTAAGGCACACAGTGCAACAATTGATGACATTTTGTCATGCTAAAAATCAATCTTTTAATTCTCTTTTGTTTTTAACTTGCAATCCATGATGGCACTTCAGGTGAGTAGCTTTTTTAATAACTTTCTGACAGACTACGTCAAAGGCCTTTGAAATTCCAGATAAATCCTTTATATTAACCTCCAGGGCACAGGAGGAGTTAAATCTCCCCAGAACTTTAAAAAGTGAAGGCACTCCTTTATGAATCTAATTCTCATAAGAAAATTTCAGATAGCACTTCAAGTAATATCTTAAAAATACCAAAACCACTGTGTTTTCAAGACCATTCCCATACATTACATTCCTAAAAATGGCTTGTATCAGAACTGCTTCAGGTAAAGTACTACACTCATGCATTTCTCACTACTGATATTTCAAGCATGCATCATCACTCTCAGAAAGACATTCTTTGCTCCCTCATCTAAAGTAACAGCAAGTGACATTCCTAAGATTTTCCAGGATAACTTATTATTTCTGTACAGAACATTAATTACCCACTCTGCCAGGAGCCACAAATCAGATGGAGGAAGAATTAGTAATTTAATCTTAGCAGAACTCTTGTATCACCAGTGGCTCTCCACATTTCTACTTCCAGACTCTGTTTTCAACAATATTATAGATTTAACAGCAAAGTTCTTACTCCTGCCTCACTCTGTTGCAACCTTATTAAATGTTAAAATGCACAGAGGAGTGTCTTATCTTATAAGTTCTATCTGACAGTTGTACTTCTTTAGCTGGAACAGATAGAGATTCCATGTCCTTGCATCTCAGCTTCTCCCCCACATTTCCAGAAGGAAATCCAATGATTTCTATTTCAAAGAGCTGAGTTTTGTTTACTTCCCTAATTTAGGCTCCCTTCTCCAAGATAAATGAATGAATGAGTCACAAAAACAAATTTGTTAAATGAAATTTAAATATTTAAATATTTGAATAGACTAATGGGAAAGAAAAACCATCCATAAATAAGAAATCACTGATCAACACTACGATCATTCAAACTTTGGCAGCCCCTCTGAGATGCATATGTAGCCAAAAGGAAAGATGGGACAAAATAAAAAATTAAGTACTTTCTGTTGCTGGAGAAAAACAGTGAAATTAAATTGCAGTGTGCGTTAGCACTGAAAATAAAGTCACACTGACAAAACAACCACTATCTTTGTCTTACAGTACATTTATAGCAGTGACAAACACTCTTTCAAAAAATTTTCCAAATTATGTATGCAAATGCTTAGCCACTGCTTTGATCTGATATGGGTCTACAAGTACTTTCACATCCAGAATCTGACCAAATAAACTACTTAAAAGTTTCAAAATCAAGAACAAAATAACTTCCCAGATTTAATGAAATCGCCCATACTTGGAGTATTAGAAAAAGAAACAGAATTCTTCTTAAATGGTATCAATAATCTAGTGATTTAGTCTGCAGCTGAGCTCTCAGTATACTTTACTTTTCTCTTTGATTCAGTATCAGCTGTCAAACACTGAGATGTCTGTGTTTCTGACCATTACTATTCCTTGTCATTTTGCATCTGCCTACCTGCTCTACAGCCTCCTTTGGATATCTCATCAACAGCTCCAGAGAGCCAAGGCAGAAACCTCACAGCTTTCCACATTACCTGACACTACTAAAACTTCAAAGCAATGCTCACTGTCGCTCTTACTACTGCTTACGGCTGTATCGCTCAGTATTGACTCCTTCCAGATATACGCTTATTAACACAGCTGATAGCAGACCTGCAGGCCCTTCTCTCAGCCACTCCTGGGGGGGGGAGGTGTATCTCTATGTGTTTTTTAATACCTCTCCATTCAAGAGAAAACACCATCTTTCAAAGTCTTTTCCCAATCCATTGTCCCAGTTCCAACACGCTAGCATTTACCCCTGAAATATTCTGCTGTGCCCAGTGTTTCACTAAATAAAAATCGGTATGTCCACTGGATGACTGACCCTTGTATTCTGCTATGCTTCTCCCTTGCTTTCCTGTTCTACCAGAGGCAGCACAGCACGCTCCCAGATGCTCCAGAAGCCTCTGAGCTTCCCAACCAGAAGCTACTTCAACACTATATTCCCTAATGCAGACAAACTCTTATATCCTTTTTAATCTAAATCACTGCTCAAAATCCGTCTTTGCTATTTTGCCTATAATAAGAATAGTCAAATAATTAATGATGTGAGGCATAAATGAAGCCATCTACCAACTTCTGACAACAGTTAACTAGAGCAAATGTGTATGATCTCATAATGGATTTATTTTATTGCATTTCTCCTTTGTATCACTTTTCAGGTCTTATCTTTCCTTAAACTGAGCATGTTTATGCAGTACTTAGCACAGTGGGGGTCCCAATCTTTACTGAGGCCCCTGGGCAACAAACATTAAAAGCATTAAGTAAGCAACAAGCATTACAAACATTACACATGCTTAATGCTGATGCAGATAATAAGGTTTTTAGAACAGGAAATTTCATTGCATAACAAACGTGATCAGCCAAAACCATGCTCCTGTTGCTTGTAAACATAGTATTATTAACTATATTCTTAAAACCTATGCTCATTAAACTGAAAGACCGAAATCCTAAATCCTGTACCATATCTGTAGGCACACAATATGTGAGCACAGATGACTTGCATCGTTGTTTTTGTCTTCCTAATGTTTGTATTCCTTGTAAGTAATTATCATAACTAGCACCAGAAAAAAAGGCTCTGTTAATACAAAAGAGACCTGAGCTACATGGTTGGGAAGAGAAGGACACATAGACCAGTAGCTTTAATAAAATATCATCTTTACTACAGCATGTTTCAAAAACTCTCCTGGTATCAGCGATCACTTGAAGGACTGAGATGCAGGATCCATTTCACCACAAGCATCTTGCTGGCTGCAATAGCCATTCACCTTTTTCACATCCCCACATGCTAGTCATTCCCACCACCTTATGGTGATAAGGTGGCAGTTCTGTTCACCAGTACATCATAGCCCAGGTCATCCTGTGCAATAGTCTCTGCTGAAGTGCTAAGCAACGGTAGGAACAGGAGTAATCCTTCCTCCTCTCCTTTCATACTTCCGGCAGTAGGTTGCCCCATCTTGCTTCATGGATCTTGCAGGCACTGCCACACAAATGCAGACAAAAATAACCAGTATTATTTTGCACTCAAATAGAAGAGATAGAAACCTCTAAAAGCAATTCAACTTCCAACATTATGTGGAACTGTGGATCTGATCATTTAACCCAGTGGCCATCCTACCCTGCTGCTCATGACATTCTTGTGGGAGATGTCTGTGAACCCTGTCAGGCTAGTGAAGGAATTGACTCACATCCCCCACTTCCAGGTATAGAAGATTTCATGTAGAAGAAGAGTATCGCTACTCTTTCTTCTTAGCTCCTACATCTTTGAATGAAGTTTCCATGGCTCCTGTACTTCATCTTGCACTTGTTCCTGTCAAGGACTCATCCATAGGCATCAAGATGAGCTGATAACAGATTTCAAGTACGATAGCTGTATCAAGGCCATCTGACCATCTGAACAGTACAGATCACACACACATTCACCGTGCTCATGGATCCTGAAATTAGGCTGTTACAGCTGAGGTCGTTTTAATCACATGCATGTCCTTCACCACTCTCCAGTTTCTTGGTGTCTCTCAGTCTTCTACCACTGACTAATGTATTTGTATAGAGGATAAAAAATGAAAAACAATTTTGTAAATTAAGAAAGTGTAAGTTACTTTAAAAAAAAGACTGTTTCAGTCTGTTTCAGTCTTTGTTTTATTTAAGTAACTGCTGAAATAGCTCAGTCATTTTACTACGTGTCATTTGGAAGTACGTGGCCATGGGTTTTGCCTTTGAGGTTAGCTGGGAATATTATTAATAAGTCTTTAAAGATTAATATTTATAAACTTTAATTAAGAACATCATCATCATATTTTATCACAGAGGCTATACCTGACATAAGCTTTGTTTTGCACAGCTAGGCCTTACACAAAAGCCGAACTGCTGACACACAACTCTCTGATCATCATCCTCAAACAATGAAAACAAAAGCTCAGAAACATCTCCTCACTGAGAGCTGACACTAATGTTTTATAATATAACCCAGCTACAGATAAGCAAGTTTACTGAAGTACTGAAGCCAGAAGGGCATCTCTCCACTGCATTTGTTATGGTTAGCAGCTATTATCAGTACAGACAAGAATGTTTCCACTGCTGAGTTGTAAACATCAGCCAACCACCTCCCCGAAGTTAAAGTTAGAAAAAGATCTGTAATTACCAGTAAGATTTCTTCACCTGTCCAACTGCCTAACTTTTATCGTTGTATAAAAGAGAAATTACTTGATTTCACTGTTCTGGCATATGTGCTTTACTGAAGTTCCCTTCTGCCTCAGGCATTCCACAGATTTAATTCAATTATTCTCAGGAAAGCTGTGGAAAGTAGTATCCATATGATGGAAAAAGTGGGTGTGCTAAACCTTGTATTATCCATCTGCAGAGTTACTCAACCCCCTGCCATGAACTGGGTCCTTAGAGCAAAACTTCACTGCTACTGCAATGCTGCTCACATTCACATAGCATTGATGTTCACTGCAATAATTACAAAAAGATTGTTTTGTGTTCTTAATATTAAAAATCAGCCTTTTCACATTTCCCCAGAGGAGTCTTTCTAATTTGAAGTGGGATGAGATGATGCTGCTAAACAAGCTGAATTCTCAAAGGCCAGGTTAAATGGGGTCCCAGGCAGCCTGATCTGGTGAGTGGCAGCCCAGCCAACAACAGGGCTTTCAAACAGGGTGGGCTTTAAGGTCCTTTCCCAACTAAACCATTCTGTGATTCTGTGAAATATCCAAGTTACACCTGGGGACAATACTCAGATATGCTCACTACAGAAATAGATTATACTTAATATACTTCAGAAAAAAAATAGATTTTGATTTTTTTTTTTATAAAATGTTGTCAGCTCAGAATGAGTAGTGACAACTAAGATCAGTTTTTATTATAACTGCTTATTTTCATTTCTCTTATAAATGGTTTCTCAATGAGAAGCATCAAAACCTTTCTAGGAGAAGAGGAGGTTAATTGCTCATTGAGATGATGGAAGCTAAGCATGAAAAACAAAGACTCATGATGCATATAAAGGAATTACTAGGCTTGGTTTCAAAATGGCTTACATTACTCATGAATGACAAAATCTCAAGAGAATTTTACAGGTCACTCTACGTGTCAATTAGACTGCCATGCCCAAAAACACCAATACTTTTCTGTCTCTCTGCCTGTATTGCATTTCTGTATTGCTGCATTCCCTCAGTGCTATGGGTTTAACAGAGACTCAGAAGCCTCTAAAATAAAGCCTAACACAAACAAAACACCATTAAGTTCTGGAAGTAATCCTTTTGGGAATTTCAACTACCTAATGATATTCTGGCCCAGTTAACTATGGAGAACTAGGCAAAAGTGAGTTTACATTGCTCTTATTATCCCTGCCTGTGACATGCATTACTGTCCATTTTAAGCAGCTTTCCTGCAGTTCAATTCATTTTTTTTTTTGAGTGCAGGATTGCCAGCTCACAGACAAATATCCCAACCCGAGCACTGTTAATGGTCTTGCCCTACCACAGGTGTACAGAAAGCTGCTCAAGGAATGTGCCAATAAATCTAGCAGAAAACCATTTGTGGTCAGGGAGGCACAAGTGAGATGCAGTATGAGTATTAAGGTTTAGCACATCAATATTACTATCCCATTTATATACTGTAGATAAAATGGAATGCCATTGAGACAATAAGATCCTCTCTTCAGACCATTCACTGCCTACAATTTGAGCAGTCCCAGAAGAAATTATAACCAACAATGAAAGCAAGAACATAAATTAGAATACTTCAGAGAGGAAAAAAACAGACTGTGCCCAAGTCTGAAACAGATTTATGCACAAAAGGCAATCAGGGAAAGTAAGAAAGTCTTTCTGAGAGCTGCAGGTTTCCTCCCCTCCTATGGACTGCTAAGGATTGCTGAGTGCTCCCCCAGAAAGGAAGTGTACCACTTCATGATGTAATCTGTCAGGAAGCAACCCCATCCTGAATGGTGGACAGAGGTAAGAAAACTGGGCCACTGCTCACTGTCATACAAACTCCACACGGAACATTAATTCATCACTGGGTCCCACAGCCAGGCACTTTGTAAATACATGGCCTTTGTCCCTTAAACATAAGCTTGTGTCAAAAAAAACAACAAAAAAACCAACAAATTTGCCCACTAGTCATAACTCTCATTTGTCCCTAATCAGTGTAATCAGGCTGGAAAATGCTGATAACTGTCTTAGTTATTGAAGATATTTATTGCCACATTCAAACATGTTATTCATAAGGTAAATAACTTGAATAAATGAAGAACAGTATTACAAAGAATGGACCATTTCTGACCCGAAATGTGATCATTCCTACACATAGAAACAGGAATCAAAACAAATGCAATGTAATGCTCATAGTCATCTTATTTTTCATCTTACCACTTTCCATGAACACAGTTTTCAATTTATTTTTTTCTCTTTCACTGATAAGTGTAGAAAAGAAGAGAGAGAAAACTGATTAAGGCTCTGTCAGGCCCTGCCACGTTTAATAACGGTGAGTTCAGGCATTGCCCTCTAAATCAAACAGAACTCAGCAATCTGAGCACTAAACTTTCTATGCTGCAAATAGATCTTTGCACAGACAAACCCTTAGGCCTGCAAGGATCTCACCAGAGATTTGGGATATAAATGACCATGATAACCGGCATGATGCAGAAGAATGAAACACGGACTAAAGAACAAAACAAAGGGAAGTTGTGCCTTGAAACAGAGAAGAATTCCCCTCATCATACCACAGCAGAACTGTGAAATATTATGTGTAACAATATGAAGCATAAAACAAAATGTGAAGCATGTACACAAAAGAAAGATTTTTAGATTGGTGGTTACTCTCTGCTATCAAAAGAGGTATTTGCACAGAATATAAAGTTTTTTTCCAAAGAATGGTACTACACATGGTGTAAAAGCAAGATGTCCAACCCAGATTTTGAGATGAAACACTAAGATCTGTGTTGGATTTTGCTGCCTGTGCTTCCCATGCATTTCCACTGAAGGCAGGTTGTACCTCAACAGAACAATTTTAATGACTTTGACTTTCTTTTAGTCAATCCAAAATCCTGGTTTAAAATTGCAGCCCTGAAGCAGAGTTAACTCTGTGCTAAATAAAATCTTGTGGTTGGCATGTCAGATGAGTACCTTGGGAAGTACATAGACTGGGTGGATGAGTTTCCTTCCATCTAGCTTTTGCAATTCAAAATGTGAGCTTATAGTTGACACTAATAGTCCCAGTCACAGGTATTAGTTTAATTCTGAAATATGATGCTATATGATTTAAAGAATTCCCAGTAGACAGTTTCCAATATTTTTCCTATTCTGGCAAGCTTGTTCATAAATTACAACTAAGAGGTGAATTTGAGCCAAACAGTTATAGCATATTATGACAATTTAGAGAAAATTTTTCAAAATAAATCCAACTGATTTTATTCACAACTTTTACAACTCAGGAAGTGGTTTAAATGAAACAACAACAACAACAGAAAATAATCTTATAAAAAATCATGAACATCCACACAGAGATTCAAAAGATACTGGCATAAGCACTAGGAAAAAAAAAGGTCTGAAGATGGGAGAAATTGCAGAGCATCTCAAAGGAGATAAATGACAGTTTAGCACATTTGCATTCTTTTTCTAGGGTAACTTTAATTTCTCAAAGGCTAAAATTCCTAGCAGTTGCTTCAGGAAAATTCTTTATTTTAGATAATCTGTCTCCTCAAGGGAAATGGTCCTTTGCAGCACTTTGGCTAAAGGATTTAAATAATGCCCCCAAAATTTTATTGCTGGGTGAAAAAGCAGACCACATGTCTTCATTTTCTCAGTTGTAAGAAGTATGAGAATTAAATTTTGACATTTCCACATTTTATAAATGGAAAATGAGGCCAGTGTCCTGTTTAACATAGGCTACAGTGCTTCTTCTAGAAGTATCTTCATTAGTTGCTTATCTCTTCTTTACTACAGAAGGTAACGGCAATGGAACAGGAAAATATTTTACTCTCTGTGATAAAAACTGAATTAGATCATTGTTCAGTGTTATGTTTTCCAGTCACTTACTACAGTTTTTGGGTTATGGTAGAGAATGCTGCATTTTTTTTTCCTATTTTAATCTAAAAGAAACATAAAATCCATAGAACTATTTATTAGAAAAACTATTTCAAAAGAATACGTACTCCCTACATATGAGGCCACAAAGCCAGTCTTCATGCAACATCATTGTGATGGAAAGATGTTCTTTAAAACACACCAGAATAAATCAATAGTTTAACTAGGCTGTTGTTTTCAGCATTGGACATTGCTGTTTCTGAGGAGAAAAACTACCCAAAGTGGGACTAATTCTGAATCAATACATCTCTGACCAATATTTTTTCCCCACAACAGATTAGTTCATACCCTGCAGCAAATAAATAAATAACATGATTTTTCCTAACATGAGCTTTGCTGATTTCATTGTTTAATCACAGAAGCATTTCATCTGCTAGTATTACAATCACTGTTTCAATATTCAATATTCAGTGACAATTAGATCCCCCAGACTAGGCTACATCTTGGATGTAAAACATGTTCTCTTTCTGAAAAGCTCTCAGGGAAGTGAACTGTCACTCAGCATGCTAGAATCCATAATTTTGGTCACAGAGGATCATTTATGAACAAAAGCAAGATAAGAAGCACTTTGTAGAACTGCTCTTAAAAATACTTTTCTTGAATAAGAACCTTTTTATTTTGTCAAGGACTCTAGGCAAGAATGAGACTAAAACATCTTGAAATGTAACTAACAGCATAAACTAAATCTCACACGTTTAACACATGCACAGTCATTTTATTTGCAGGCTAAAGGAGAAAAAAACAGGGGAGGAGAGACGTGTTACTGAGAAACAGAGTATATGTATATTTATGAAAGCAACATCGAGAAAATTAGCACCGTATGTTAACAATACCATGGGACAACAGGATTTCTTTTCCCCAGTGTATCGCAGAAAATGTCACCTCCAAATATTTAATTAGATAAATTGCCTGCAATTGTACTCTTTCAGGTGATCTTTTACATCTAATTGTAATCCTAACTAGTCTATGTCACCATAGCCTTTGCTGCTATAAATCTTACTAATGACAACATCTCCACAGCTTTTTTGTTTCATACCCTAAGCACAGAAGAATCATCAGATCAGTTCATGAAGAAGTGACAGACTATTGTTCTTCCTTGCATTCCTGAACACCTCATTAACACAAATTTAATGCCCATAACATTTTAGAGGCTTCGATTAGGTACGAAAGTGTCACTACACTGTGTAAGGGACAAAAGTGTGCCATCACTACACAGAATGTAAGTGAACATACACAACACTCAATTATTATTTTCCTAATTGGAAACTAGAAAAAAACTTGCAGCTTCATTAAAAGCAATCCTTTCCAGCCCTTCCTTAAAGACAAATATTTCTGTCTTGAAGAAAAATCAGTAAATTATTTTATGTCAGTCAAAACAGAGTGGCACACTGCTCCATGGTTCTGTAGCTTCTACTCGGATTCAACTGACTGTAGGGTATAAAAATACCCAAGGGAAGTCAGTTTCATTTGGATTAGCACGCATATTTAGTGTGTAATAACTCACAATACAGAAAGAGCTCATACTGGGACTAATAGAATGTCTTTTAATAAAAGAGATCTGGATTGCAATGAAGCCGTGAGAATTTCTAGTCAATGGCGTATGAAATACAATTTAAAAGTTGGTTATTTCACAAGCTACGTTTCAGTACCATTTTAAGAAATAAATAGACTTCACTTTTGCACAGTGCATTTCATCGGTAGAAGTGAGAAGAAGGCCACTGGAAAAACAAGTTGTCCAACAGAGCCAGCAGCAGGGATATATCAGTAGTTAAAACATGTTAAACCAGTGAGGTTTAAGCAGAAATTTACAGTTAGGTCTTCAGCAAAGTGTTTCCTGAGGGCCATGGTAAACCAGTAGCACTAATAGTTTTTCAGTAATCACTTCATCTTTAAGGCCCAGTACTCTCTTCCATCCAGAAGGCTACTAAGAGAGAAGTACCACAAATACAGTTCAAGTACAGTGAAAATGATTTAGGGATTATAGGATGCTAAGGTCTGCAGGAAGTGATAGAATTACAATGTTGTTGTATCGACACAGAAAAATGACTGAATAAAAAAAGATGGGAAAGAAGAATTTTCCTGACAAAGGCACTTGCCTGAGATTTGGTTGGGGAACTCATTTTCATCTTCCAGTGTGATCCTTAACCTTACCAGTTTGATCCAACTCCTTCCCCAGATGCTCGCCCACTACAGTCAGCTCAGAAAGCACAGATTTCAGAACAGGCACATCGCTCCAGTGCTCTAAGTAAATGAAAATTAATAAGGCTACAGAAATTCAGTATTATCGGCTTATGGCACACCAACCACATCCACCTTCAACCTGCTGCAGATGTTACAGGTTTCAGTTTATAAAACCTGTGCACTTTTCTTGCAAGACTCTCCAGCAGAGAAGGTATTCATCGCTACTTTGCAGGCAGCTTCTGTGGCTGTAAGGCTGAGCATAATTTCTCAGTTCTGAAATGCTGTTCCAATACACATTAGTAGTACTCCATGCCCACGCAGATTTCCTGAGCCTTCAACAAGACTCCTACAAGTGGCAGTAGGAATACATCCTTACTCATCAAAACACTGAGGCACCTGCTTAGTATTTCCTTGAAAATCAAACCCAAGAGGAGAGCCTGCAGGGTTTCAGTGCACAACTGAAGTCTCCTTTCTAAGATGCTCTGGCAGAGACAGCATTTACAGCATCTTGTTTGCATGAATAATGCAAACCATGAGGGTGATGTTTGTGCACACTGAAAAGTAACAGCATCATGCTACTGTGCAGTCAGCGTCCCGAGGGCTTTCAGATAAGAATTTTCTCAGTTTACAAGCACAAAATGATTTTTCTCCTAGTTGCTAGCTCTGAAAACTTCAACTGGAAGTTGGTCTGAGAGTCAGGCAAAGCTCCCTTTTATTGCACATTGCAAAGATTTTGTGAGCCGAACTGCACTCTAAATTACAGGTGTGAAACTGCATTTGTCCTCAAGGTCTTCATTTCTGCCTTGGCAATTTGTCCCTGTATCTGAACATCCATAAACAATTGTTGATAATGTATGAGCCAGATGGAATCCATTTTGCCTTCCGATAATGGTGGGTTCTGTGATTTGAGCAGAAGTAAAGCTATAATAAAACCCTTTTATCTGCAAGAGTGATAACCATCATCGCTGAGTCAGAAAATGTCATTTCTACTCTTATATCTCAAGTACAGCTACAACGTCAGGGACTACCAAGCATTAATTACATAATGAAGGTGGTCTTCCTGAACCATTTCAAATAAACTTTTGAAAATATAGTGAAACTGACAAGTTAGAAAAATACCACCTTTCACGTGTGGTCTCTGGTACTAGTTTCACACTTCTAATAAACATAAAATCTCAGTGTTACCTTCAGTGCAGTCATTTAGTGGAGGTATATGTAGCTGGGAGATAACACACATCTCAATTGCACAGAGAGCCTCACTGCAGAACCACAGCCCTACTCACCTGAAGTCAGTGTCAATGGGGGCTGAAGTGCTCCTTGTAATGCGTTCCTGGTGGCTGCTCCAAATCTATACCTTCATGAAAATCTGTTGTTACTTTGGGTAAATCCCCAGCACTCTTTAGCCTACATAACAATTCTGATACTGAGACATGTAAAGTGATAGCCAGATTATTTCGATTTCTTCTCCATCAGTGACTACAATATTCCTTTGGAGTTACGCTCTATTAGGCAACACAAGCAGAGATCAATACTTGGATCTTTATCTGTTTCAACTTTATTTGCTTATTCCCCACTGTGCTTTCTGTGGGAGAATGATATCTACTACTTTCTGGTTTACAGCATTTTGAACTGCACCGAGGACTTTTCATCTGAATACTGAACTCATGCATGTAGAGCAGAAATTAAGATAAAACTTTGTTTTATATGTGAAGAAAAAAGGAAATTCTGAGCCTTTTCCTCAGCTTTAACAGGATTGCATCATATTCTGCCTGCTTTATAAAAGGTAAGAGACCTCATGACTGTCAAGAAAGAGGCTATAAAGCCTCTGTGATAAAACATGGGACAAGGCCCCTCACTCCACCCTCCTCCCCAGTCTCTGTGTGTGTCCCTCCACCAGAGGATGCTGTCCCTAACACTTCCCAAGAGGAATGGAAAGCACCTTGTCCCCTCCTGGGCTGGGTGCTGATGAGGAATGAGAAGCAGTACCTCCCACAAGCTCCATCTTTTAGGAACTGAGCACAGATGGGAGAGGGCTAACTGTTGGTATTCAGGTATTTCTTTGAACATTCATATCTTCACTAATGGGTGTGGGGAGCCCTGAGCTCCACCACCTGTGACTGAAACTAGGAGTCTCTTCTAGCACACACCTGAACTCATGGGCTGCAGAAGGATGCCGGAGCCCAGGTACAGAGCAGTGCTAATGCACCTCAGAGCATGGCCCTCTCTGCACACATCTGTGTGATTACAACCCAAAAACTTTCAAGTCTTGTTTTCAATTTTCACAAGAATAGAGAGACATCTGGGGCAAAGGAATGAGAACGCAAATAGCTGAACTCTATTCCCAGCATCTCCATGCCTTCCTGTCTGTCCTGGGAGTTCACAACAGGTCCCCTTGCCTTGTTGATCAGTTGTCCCATGCGCAAGAAGCCCTCTCAAGATTGTTACAAGCTTTAGCACATCTGAAGGGCAAATACTCAGAGGATCTTCATGGAAGGATCTGCATTAGCATTCATTCTTTCAACATGCCTACCAGGTCATGCGTGATTCAGCAATGTGATTACACTCTTCACAGAGTTCATGCTTTATAGATAAACACACATGCAAATGTATTGTTGGATCAGGATCAGAGTATTCACCACCAGATGGCACCCACAGGTGGCCAGTTTTATTCTTTCTAATAGATAATCATACTTTTATGATTTTTTCTGGTGCACCAGTGACTAAACATGAGAACATTAGACTCTCCTGGCAGCTGCAACTGTTTTCCTTTGTCAGTCTAAGGCAGCCTAAGGTACTTTAAAACTACGTTATTTAACATTTTTATCTGCATAGGCATGTGAAAGCAGGCATGTCTGCAGCACTATACATAAACTAGGCACGTGCCACATCACCATATTCCCCCCTTTTGTTTAAATCCATTGCTACAACACACATAGTTTGCAGATCTACCATATCATCATAGATTTCATTTCATATGTACACACTCCCAAATCACACACTGGGGACTGAGACAGAAAGACTGCATGGCATCAGAGGTGCCAACGTGAGACGCCGTAACCACTTGCTGTGGATCATGTCTTTGGGAGACACAGGTTAATAAGAAGGTCTGAGCACAATGTCTGCAGCATCTCCTTCTCAGAACTTACCAACAAATCATGTCAGTCTGTACAGTGTCAAGCTGTTACCATGTCAGTAACACAAACTTTGATTTATTGTACAAGTTTCCAGGGCCAAATGCCACTCTGCTACAATAAGAGATGTTCTCAGGCATGCTGTAAAGATGAACCACACAGCTTTTAACATCTTAAACTTAATTTAAGCTTAGTTTACTTTAGCTTAATAGGAGCTATTGTCAAACAGAGTGGGAGGCTGCTAATCCCCCAGGCGTGCATAGTTCTTTGTTAGGCTTCACTAGCAGAGCCTGAAAATGTGTCCAAGTGCATTAACATGTTATAGTCACAGCACCTCAGCATTAGGAGGCAGCAGATCCCATCTACTGGCATCAAGCCACCCTCATGTCTTACGTAGAGTCACTCAGTTAAGGAGTACAAACAAATAATAAGAGAGAAAATCAACACAAAAACAATGCTACCTTTCCTTCTAGTGATGTAGAAAGCACTTAGATCTCCATGACAATACACTTCCATGTACTCCATACTCCTATGGCACATCTGTAGTCATAGCATCACACTTCTCCTAAACTGACTCTTGTACATATCTACTCCTCCACAGTTTCTCCTGCCTCAATCCCCTGTGTTATTAAGATATCAGGAATAATTTACTCAAAGAAGGAGTGGTAAAGGATTGGAACAGGCTGTCCAGGGAAGTGTAGAACACTTAGGGACATGGTTCAGTTGTTGGTTTGTTAGAGGTTGATAGTTGGACTCGGTCATCTTAGAGGTCTTTTGCAAACTAAGCAATTCTATGGTTCTATGTAAGCCACTATTATTAATAGTAGTTCACAGCTGTTTGTGCTGTTTTGATACAACTTCTAGTAAGCGCTGCCAATGAGATTCAATATACATAAATGCAGAAGGATGCAAGTAGGGAAAAACGATTTCACATCTGCAGAAGTGGACTCAGAGCAGGTCCAACAAGACTGAGATCTTAAGCTTATAGTAAATCATTGGGAAAAAAAAGCCCTCAGCATGACACTGAGCAGGAGGCAAATGAACAAATCAAGTATTCAGAATCATGAGAAAAGTAATAGACGGCTAAAGCAAAACACCTCTACTTCACCACATATCTCTTCATGAAAACTGCCTGCTGTTCTCGGTTCCATCTCTATATCAAAAAGGAGCTAGAAAAAAATAGCAGTGGAAAAAAAAAACAGCAACGAAGCCAATTACAGAAGTTGCCTGCAGGCAGTTTCTGAATGGCTCCCATTATAAAGAACAAGTAAAATTACTAGTCTCATTTCCAGTGTCCATCTGAGGGGGGATTGCAACAGAGACATTTGAAACCGTGAAGAAGTGAACAAGAAACAAATACTCAGAGGTCACCAGCTGAAACTAGCCGGTGGCAGGTAAAAAGTAAGCATGGCAGAAATACTCCCTATGAAAGAGGAAGTCATTATAGTAGAACAGAAAAAAGGAAAATGTCCACATAGGAAGAATTGGTGAGCACAGTACTTTGCAGACAAGCTAACTCTTTCTCCTGCAGATGTTCAGAACAGGATGTAGACAAGGAAGACAGACTACACAAAGCAGAAAAACCTAGTGTTTGTCATTGCCTTATGACTGTCCAAAAAACTTTTGTTGTATAACCCAAACTACAGATACAAATAAAATGAACTCTTGTGGAAGATAACCCAATGATAACTAAAATGGACAGGGTGTGAAATCAAAAAGAGTCTCCAAATCACCCTAAGAAATTGTACCTGGTGGCCACTCAGTTCAATACCTCTCAAGAAACTGAGTTGGCCCATCTAATTTATTAGGCTATTAACCCCAAAGAGCAGCTTTTCTGCAGCCCTAGCATCCAGAAACTACCAAGTCGTTGCTCACATACTGCTTTTGCACCCAGGGCCTCCCAGATTCTTAAGGCATGTTTACATCAGACATGCTAAAAACAGTAAATTACCTTCCTCTTGCCAAATCTCAGCTACAAAGAGCAGACAGAATAGCCCCTGGTTCTCCACCTCAGTGCTGCAGAGAGTCTCTTACCTGAATGAAAGACTCCTGGACACTGATGAGAGAAGCAAACTGTGATAGCTTGCTAAGCAGACATCCACCTAAATCACGTTAATTAGTTCAATTTAGTGACTCACATAATGCTGCACAGTGGCAGAAATGCAGCACTACAGTGCACAAATGGGAAATTACAGCAAGCTGCTAGTGGGAATTTTTAAATTCTTGTTTGTCGTAGCTCTGAGTGGATGAAAAGTGTTGGTATTCTCCTGACTATAACAGAGCAGTAAAGGCTAACACCTCAGAAAAGCAGAGGCTATGGCACAGAAAGGAGTAGGAACAGAGAAGACACAAAACAGAAATCAGGGAAGTGCTAAAATGGCTTAAACCAAGAGAACATAGACCATGCAGTGCACAAGTCTGGAAAATGACCACAGGTTAGTACCAGCTGGAGATTCAGATGAGTCTGCAGATTTTGAAATCTATATATTTATTGTAATGATACTGATCCAAACAATATTTCATACAGAGCCTTCTAAATCATTAAGAGCATAAGAATATAAACACTTGAGCAGCAAATTTACCTTGCCCTGTTGTTTGTCTGAGTAAGCTGACAAAAGCCGGCTTGATCAAAGTCAGAGTAAAATAGGTTTTGTTTTGAATTACAGACACAGCATCTTCTCTAGGCTACTTCTGGGCTTTTCCTATACTGCAGGTATTGGGGAAATGGTGGTTTAGACTGCTCTGAAACTGCACAAATGGTCTTTCAGCATTGAATGAAGCATCCCTTTAGAGAGTTAATTGAAAGATGCAATTCCACAATATCTATTCAAGGCCAGATTTCTACTGGAGACAGTTTGGCCAAAACAACTGTTGACAAAGCAACCAGCATCCAAATCAGCTGCTTGAGCAAGCTCTGGCATACCCTACTTTCAGTCATGCTTGGGCTCAAATGGAGAAATCCTAGCACCCTCTGCAATGGGGAACCACTGCATTCCTTCATTCCCAACACACAAGCTAGCCACTTCTGGAAATGCAGCACACTGGGTTTGGTCCTGGTGTATAGGTAAGTCCTATACTGAATCTCAGACACAGTTCTTACAGACTGACATTTGCATGATCTGAGAGAGAACATCTGATTAGACCAAGCTGCATTAGCCAGAAATTGTTTGAAAAGGAGGAATAAATGTTTAGAGATTTAGATGCTCAGCTGGATGCTTGCAAAACCTGCAAATTGTGTGTGTTTGCACAGATTTAAACTTCTTTTATCACATTAGAACGAGTGCTCTGTGAGTGAATGAGCATCCTCTTCCTTTCAGCAAGGCCGGAACAATTAGCTAAGTCTAAGCAGAATGATCAGGGCATTTTGTCTGCAAAATCCATTCTTAAAGAGTGTTGATGGATAAGCAAAAAATAATGCAGTGGAGAAAGGAAGAATACTACTTCACATACGAATGTTCTCTTTTCAGGCTCAGGATTCAGGTCCTTTCACATACAGTGATGTGTAATGTCATGTCCATCTCAAAATAAATAAGTCTACATCAGATTATGCGGTCTTTAAATTCTCTGTATAAATTGGATTGGATTTGATCTGAAATTCACTGACACAAGCAGTGAACTCTAAAATGCTCTTTTCATCTAGATACTATTCAGAAAAGAACTGCACTCAAATTACTTTCAGTTTGGACCAACATAAGCGTTAAATGAAGGACAATGCAAAGAGCACATGAGGTCACACAAATTTATTTTCATTCTCATAATCTGAGATACTGTCCAGTATCTTAGATATAGGTTGCAGCTGTTTCAAGAGAAGAATGTATACATTTCTATCTATGCCTTTCCTAAACAACTTTCTTTAGTGCACCTGACAGCCTTTGCAGTTCTCTCCACAAACAGTAAACATAATTAATTGATTGTGGGCTGTATTAAACTATTCCAGCAGGGGACATCATATGTGCAGCTGTCAGCTGCAGTGCTCAGCTCTGTCCCTCTGAGCTTTGTCTTTCACATTTACATTATGCTGCACCTGGAAGACGTTTTTCACCATTACTAGGCACATATAAACTGTAGCTTGAAAGCATAAATAAACATACAGAGGGACTACTCATTAAGACCCAACGTCAATTAGAGAAAGTCCTCAGCACCAGACAGATCTAGACATACAGCAAAGAATGACTTTTCATTCATTTTATTTATTCTGTGAAATTTTACAAGTCTCCAGCCTGAAATCATTTAAGTCTCAAATTTTCCCTTCTATAACTCATTCAATTACACCAAATGTTACCTACTTGATGACTGTCTGTATTCTTCATAAGAAAGTAATGATCATTTTCTCATTATCTCATGCACAAATACAACACGCTCTGCATTCTGCCTGGTGAACTACACTGACACAATTTCCATATCTAACATAGCACTGCAGTTTGTCGAAGTTTTCCCATTTGTTCAGCTGCTGAAAATGTATGGCAGAAACTCAGATTCTGCCTGCTGTCAGAAGCAGATGTCAGTGAATGAACGGGTGACAATGAGTGACATTATATTCTTTTCCTTGCATGCTGATGATCATCAAACATAAAATCACAACTTTCAGCCAGTCTTGTACTTCTAAAAATCTACTGAAACCTGCTTTAAATGAGAGCTCAAGAGGCAAGGATTTGTGGAACTTGTGGACAAGATTTCCTGATAGTGAGATCCAGTGAGACTGGACATAAATAAAAGAGTGTTTTAAACAAATAATTTTTAAATTATAATAATGTAGTAAAACTCTGGAGTAGATCTGTATTCTACCTTGTCCGATTAATGCATTTTGGCACAAAAGAGCCCCATCTCCTCAGTCAGCACTAATATTTAAGCTAATAAAACTCATGAAACTATATGTAAAAACTGATGAAGGCTTATTATTTCAGGACACTTGTCCAAATATTTTCCATACAGATTGTTTTTTTCCCTTGAATCTCAAACCTCTCATTCTTTTTTTTTCCTAAATCTGCAGAGCTTTCCTCTTTTTCCAAAATTGTAGCAAATCTTATTCTGTAAGTGTGCATTTACTAAATATATATATATACTGAAAATAATTTACCTTCAAAATAACTAATTTTAAACAAAGAAGTAAATTTAAAGTGGTAATATTTCAAGGTTTTGTGTTTTAATACAAGCTACTGATTTTAAAATTGTGTTCATCACAACAGCTAGTTTGTATTTTTCAAGGTGCTTCAGACAACCTGATAAACTTTGAGTGCATAATCCATGCTCAAACAAGCACATTTATTTACACAGTCCTTAATCTTTTCATTTATTTTGCACTGTCTTGCTGTCCAAAAGCCATTCTTGAGTTGAAAATAGTATATGCACTCCTGCATTCAACTGCATTCAATAAATAGTCCTTTTGCAATTTATCTCAACCTAATTTATCCAATGACTCAGCAGTGCTATTCCCTTTCTATGGATGGTGAAACATGGTCAGAGGGTGCAGTGCAATAAGTGGCTGAGCCAAAGTAAATTCATGCTACCCACAAATGGAGGGGTCCTTCATTTTTTACTTCAGTTTGTGTATTCCTGGGTTCTTTCTCCTCTGTGAGAGCTCGCAGGGTCGCAAGAAGGCAGAACAGTGAAATAATCTGGCTGAAAACTACTCAAGCAAAGAACTGAGAGTAAACAAAGATTGAGACAGGAAGCATCTTTTAGTCTATATTGGTGCTTAACACAATTAAATTTTTTATAGATTCCCCAAGGTCTGAGAGCATAGAAACAAGATCCCATGATACACACCACACGCACATTGCTGCTGCATCTGGGCTTGTATATCAGCTGTACCAAATGTGCAAACATTACCACAGCATAAATGTTTAATAATGAGTGAGACAATGTGATTGATATAACTAGAAAGCAAATCCAGTCATGTATTGACTCCGCTATTCTACTTCCCCTGCAGCCTAACTCTGGGACTTAATGAAACAAAAGGAGTACATTAAATTTATGCTGACAACAACAACAAAAAATGTAGCAGGGAACTTTTAGCTATTTCAGGGACCATCTGTGAATGTTAGTTGGCTTAGAGCAGCAGTAAGCCTAAATCTTTATTGGGAAAATATGTGATGATGTAATATGGTCATCCCAAATGCATGGATATAAAAACTTTATAGTACATCACGTTTTGCAAGGCACTATAAAGGTTTTATAGCCGTGCATTTGGGATGAGTGCTTTGCTCAGGAGTGGTGGAGCCACAAGTGAGTTATGCAAGTCTTTACCAGGCAAGCGGCACAGAACATAAACCTTTTTCTAGCACTCCATGCCATCTCATGAAATATTCTGGGGATGGACCTTTTCGGTTTCCATTTACTTTGTTGCTGTTGTTTTGTTCCTGTTGGAAGAGCAGTGACTGGGAATCATATTGTGCAAAGAATGACAGAACTCATTTCCATTAACATTGCCCTTCAGCAGCCATTTACATGATAAAGTTCTATCAATTCTATTTGTACAATTGAAATTGGACTTACAGGTGCCTGGGTTACTGCCATTAACACAGATATGAAAGACATGTTCAGGACAAGTAAGGAAGGAAACAGTGGCAGACATCAAGTTGCAGAATGAAGTATAAACTATCCCTCTGCATTCCTTTTAACAAGATCTGTGCTTTGCAGGTTGTTTTTTTTTTTTTTTTTTTTTATTAGCCAATATAGAGCACCGTCTCTAGGATAAAATTGCTCCTTTACAAATTTGGACCCCATAGGTTTTCATTGTCTTTAATATAAGCCAATTAATCTCTGTCTCCTTCCCCACCTTACACTGTGCAATATTATCCAACAGACACTTCCTTAAGTAACTACTTGAAAGGGGTGCTACTAAATACACTCAGAAATTAATCTCACATGCTCAAAGGGAACCTGGACCCACCTTCAAATAACTACTTGGGACGCCAGCCAGTCTGGAGGCCACCATGGAGGGTCTGAAGCTCATTATTTGAATTTAGCAAAACTAAACCTCTAGAATTCAAAGCCAGCACGGTTTGCTGGAATTACCTCATTTATTTCTTTTACGCTTGTCTGTTGTATTAGTTTTGTATGCAAGCATACTGGTGGGTTTCTTTGGGGTTCATTTTGCCATTTCTTCCATGAATGAGCAATGCCTTGGATACATGCAATTTGGCAGAGAACTAGTCAGCTCATATTAGTTAGCTGGCTATCCTGAAAACCAGCAGCCAGATAAGGCCTACCGGAACTTTTTATTCAGAAAGTTGGAATAATTTGATTTTTAAGAGCTTCTACTTTTCTCCTTCATGCAAACCAGCCAAACTGTTGGCCAATAAATATATACTATTTTGAATTGCATGCACGTCCTGCCCTACCACTCTCTTTGACTGATAAAATACAATTACTGAGAACCACTCTTTTTTTTTTTCTAACTATTGCTGAATATTGGGACTTTGGTCTGTGAAAACAACGTCTTCAAAAACGTATTACAACACACATGCAACACATAAGATATGCTGCTGCACGTGTGTATGTACAAATCATGATTTTGATCTTTTCTGTGATTTTATGATTGTTTGAAATAAAGCATAGCACAGTTTGAGAAGCAAACGATCTTCAGCTGGCAAAGAGATGGGAGAACGTAGTCATCAGATGTGTATTCCGTGACAAGTTTAGAGAGACCTAAAAAAAGTACAAAAAAGTACAAAAGTACAAAAATAACGAGAATAACAGGAAAAACAAGACTGAGTAGCTCTGCTAACTACAGAAAAGTTGGGGCTTTACAGGTGGCAGTGTGGGTCCAGTTCAAAGACCATAGGCTTACTGTGGTGTAGCTGAAGGCTTAATTTGGCCCATGGTGTGCTCTAATGCTGACAATTACATGGGAGAAGAAAAGAACCCAGTGTGAAGTTCAAGTCCAGGTTAAGTTCACAGGGGCTAACAGGCAAGAAAAAAATAAGCACCTTTTTCACTGCACACTGAAGGCATTTGATATGAAAATGATTTAGGGATTACAAGCACAGAACCCCACAGTGCCATTTTTAAGATCATTTTTTCAGTGTAGAGCTGCACTTTAAACTGCTGCCAGATAATCAAAGGCTTTTGGAACATCAAATGATGCTACAGCTACCTGATGCTATTACCTTTTTGCCGGAGACTATCAATTTATGTCACTGAAGAGAAGAGTAGGAAAAGAAAACAAACAAAAGAAGAAAGATGAAAGGATGAGCCAATTGTTCTCTCTTTTCATACAGTTGCATGATCCAGGACAAGTCGTCAGCACGTGACTTCATAAAATAAGGTTAGTGGAGTCCAGAGACACCCACACTGGCAAAGTATTGCTCATCAAACGCTTTGGGAAGCTTTCTTGAAAATGATACGTGCATCTTGCACTGAAGTCAGTGTGTTTCATGCCTCACCTTGGACTCTTTCCCAAACATCTAACCTTGCTTCATAAGCAGCTAAAAGCTTCTGCATTGAGATACAACTCAGTCAGAGAAGAAATGCTGGGGAAAGAGATATATTAATCACTACCTATATGACTTTCTGAGCTGTCAGCCTCACACTGTTAGACACCTGGGCTGTGGAGGGATTTCATATAGGTAGCAGAGCCTAGTGCAAAAAGGAGGAGTCCCTTTTGTACGGTTTATTATAGCGCTGGCATTACCTAAGCTAGTTTAGCACAGGGGCCAGCACATGGGGGAACTGAGCAAGGCAATATATAGAAATAGTGGGAGGGCAAATACTGAAAGGACAAAGAGCCTTTCAGAGTCCTGGAAAGGTTGGTCAGGCAGTGGTACCCATGGCAGGCATCCTTTCTCAGGGATTGGCAGTGGGTTCTGCTCTGCTTCTGTGAGGGAAGCTAACCCAACTTTAATCACAGAGAAGCATGAGATTAGATTAGAGAAAACATTCACATGGCTGTTTCCAGTACCCTTTCTGTACTGATTTTCTCCACTGCTAAGTGGCAGTGGATCTGCATTAAGGAGGAGGTTGGGCAATAATCACAGGGTTTCAGAAGTGAGGAAAGTGCTTGAAAACTAGTTGGAAATACAGGGTATTAGGAACTAACTGAGGTACAACAGTAACCTCACATACTTGTCCTGGAGATGGAAGCAACTGGCCTGGTTTAGGTTAGACTTTTTCCTTAGCATACCTTGAGTGCACTAGCAACTCTCATATTTAAATAAATAAATAAATCAAGCAAACACATTTTCGAGACAAATCCTCAGATGAAGAGCAGAAAGATAACTAACAATGAAATCACAACCACATCTAAGAGGCAAATCAATCATTTCTAGACATCTGAACTACGTATGTGAACTACGTATGTGAACATACAACAAGAGCAGAAGTTGAGCACATCACATGTGCCAAAACCCAGAGACTTGGTACCCACTGGCACCTTTTCTTAACATGAATTTTATATTTAATACAAGAATGACTTACAATATCAGATTTTAACATATATATATGCACACATACACACATATATACATCCTTAGCTCACTGTCATATTTTTATCAACACATGGTTCAACATGGAGCAACCCCAAACACTTGTGCAGGGAGACTGCAAGAACTGTTAGACTGATCAAACTTAGCATGACACTTACAGATACTTACTATTTCTCATTATAAAAGTGTTAAGGGCTTTGATTGCTCTTGCCGCAATCTTGGTCATCAGACCACTGATGAAACTGAAGCCCTAAGCTCTGCAATGGGATTGGTGCTGCTCAGCACAAAGCTGCCTTGATACCAATGTGGACTATTGGCTGAACTGCAGTGCAGATCTCTGTCTTTCCACTACATACTATCATATTTGATTAAATTGATCATTTCTCAGATAATATTCTGCTTATCTTTCCAGATGAGGAGGGATTAATCTATTATTATCTTTGCCATTCAGAAATGGGCACTTTGAAGAAGAAAGAAAATGTCAGAACAAAGAGGAAAATGTGCAATCCAAATTTGAAAACTATAATTATTCCCATTAACCTCATAATTTAAACCAATGTGTTTAGTTCCCCCATAAACAAAGCTGAATTAAAATACCACTAGGTTTGCTTGAACAGGTCTAACATCCCATGTGATCTACCTTCTAACTGTACATAATAGGGAACTGGAAAAAATTATGAAGATGATAAAGAGCTACCTATGATACATCAAGCTATGCGATGACACAGTTAGGATGGGAAATTCAGCTCTCCTATTGAGTCCACATGTAAGATGTGATTAGTTTGGAATCTGATCCTTTGGAAGGTGTGGAACAAAAGGAGTAAGAAAGAAAAATAGGCTAGTATTAAAAAAAAAAAATTAATCAAATGAAAGTTATCAGGAGAATTCTTCTGACATGGAAAACCCTCCAGACAGAAAGGGTAGAAGCCTTATAATTTGAGCCAGTTAGCCTGTACAAGAGCTATAATCTTACATTGACAAAGCAATGGGCTACATGACCAAAAGCTTTTACATGCCATTTTTTCCCTTCCACGCACTAGTGTATATGCCCTGAAGTTTCAGACTGAGTGTTGCAGGTGAAGATGAGGACACCCTGTAATCTGATCACAAAAGATTCCTCCAGATAGGTCTCCCCTGAGCCTCCTCTTCTCCAGACTGAACAATCCCAGCTCCCTCAGCCACTCCTCATAAGGCCTGTGCTCCAGACCCCTCACCAGCTTTGTTGCCCTCCTCTGAACACGCTCCAGGGCCTCAGTGTCTTTCTTGCAATGAGGGGCCCAAAACTGGACACAGTACTCGAGGTGCGGCCTCACTAGGGCTGAGTACAGAGGGACAATGACTTCCCTACTCCTACTGGCAACACTATTTCTGATGCAAGCCAGGATGCCATTGGCCTTCTTGGCCCCCCTGGCACACTGCTGGCTCATGCTCAGCCGAGCATCGACTAATACCCCCAGGTCCATTTCCTCCACACAATTTTCCAGCCACTCTGCCCCAAGCCTGTAGCATTGCTGGGGGTTGTTGTGGCCGAAGTGCAGGACCCAGATGTCCTGCATGTCCTTCACCTTCAAGCAGTAAGGACAAAACCCTCCAGTGCCTCCTTGGACATCAGCCTATGCTCCCCTCAGACCAGTGAGACCAGTGTATCTCTACAAAGTACAAAAATAACTGCAATTTTCAGTTAAAAAGGAAAGGTGAATTCAAATTTGATAATCTATCTTCAGCACCTCATATGCTATGATTTTCTGCTTGGCTCTGTGATACCTTAGAGGTACAAATACAAGTAACTCTTCCACTGTCTGACCAATATCTTTTTATGAGAATAAATAATCTTCATCTCTAGCTTAACATCAGTGGGTATTGGGCATTAATAAAGTTTTTACAGGAGAACATTCATAAAATGAAAAAGTCCAATGGAGGGCCACAAAGATGATAAAGGGCCTGGAGCACCTCTCTTATGAGGAAAGGCTGAGCAACTTGGGTCTGTTCAGCCTTGAGAAAAGAAGACTCAGAGGGGATCTGATCAATGTCTACAAACACCTAAGGTGTGGGATACAAAGGGACGAGGCCAGACCCTTTTCAGCTGTGCATAGTGATAGGACAAGGGGAAACTGCCACAAACTGAAGCATAGGAAGTTCCGCACCCATGTGCGTAAGAACTTCTTCACAGTGAGTGTGACGGAGCACTGAAACAGGCTGCCCTGAGAGGTTGTGGAGTCTCCTTCTCTGGAGATGTTGAAGACCCTCCTGGATGCCTACCTGTGCAGCCTGCTGTAGGGACCCTGCTTTGGCAGGGGGGTTGGACTCGATCTCTAGAGGTCCCTTCCAACCCCTACAATTCTGTGAAAACTTTTTATCTTCATTTTGGAATTAAGTTTCCTATGAACACAACAAATAATTAGCACAGAATTGAACAAAGGAGAACTAAGTCAATTCTTTTCATTGGCCTGCCATGCTTCTAATATGGCAAGTCACCCTGAAATGCAGAGAGCCAAACAGCAACATTACTATGGTTTAAGAAATGTAGTTCACCTTTCAAAATACTGCCAGCATAGATGAAGGATAATGTGGGACGCACAAGCTCTTCCTATTTTTCTATTGAAAAGTTCCATGAGATCACTGGCTTCTACTTAGTTCCAAGTCATAAATGAATAGATAAAATGATTTATCTTTTTGTCTCATCTGAAGGAAAATGTTTCCTAACAAGACCAAAGACAAAAACCCAAAGGCTATATCTATACTAGTAAAGGAAACATGTCATGACCCATTTTCTGGCCCTAAGAGCAGCAGGCAAAACACAGCCATGTCTCTAGAATTAAGTTTGCTTAGCCTTCAAAACAAAGGTCATCCAAACTGCCACAGCCAGTGAGGTCCCTGGCTTGTTCTAAGCCCCTCACCATATCTGGACACTGATTCAGAAGATGCTAACTATCCTGGCCAAAAAGAGTACCAGTGGCCTTTCCAGCAAATGTCTGTGAATGTTGTACCATTGTTTAATTCAGCAGTATAGGTGTAGCCTAAATCTCAGTTATCAGAGATAGATTTTAAATTTGGCGAAGTAGCAGCAAGGTGGGAAGTCGCATCTGGAACTACATTTAGAATGAGTGTCTGACTCATTATGAAAAAGAGAATCATTGTGAAAGTCACAGCAGGATTAAAAAATCCTGACATCAGAGAGCTGTTCAGATCAGGTTATCTGGGTCTGAGGCTGTGGTTACAGTACCTACATAACTGAAATACTCTGTTGACATGAGTCTTGGCTAACAAGTATGAGGTACTCTCTCCCTGTAACCACCGCTGTGAATACTAACAATAAGACATTATTTTTACATTGTCAACTTGGTTCAGCAAACTGATACAGGATTTGTTGTACCTAGAGAATTGCCTTTGAAAATCATAAAGGAAGCATGAAACTGACCTTATATATCCTCTCACTTGTGAATTATACCACCACCAAGTCCATATATCCTGGTTTGCAAGATTACAGAGGTAGACTGAACCACACAGCACTAATACAGAGTTATTATGAACTGCCTCTGATTAGTTAGTTCAGCCTACATCCAAACATTTAATCAAATACTGAGCAAAAGATCAAAGGGAATTTGAGATGCACAGCTCCGACAGAAAGACTGAATTTCTTTCCTTTTTGCCCCCTGTGATCTTGAAGTCCTTTTATATCCGTAGGAATTGCTGAAGACAGTTGCCAGCAATAGGAGCTGGTTCTGAACACACTTCTGAGCCTCAAAAAGAAGTTCGAAGTTCAAAATCCATACAGTCCTTAGAAATCTCTATATTCACTATACTCTTAAAGTTAAACCTACAGAACAGGTAAAGTACATTCTTAAGACGCTCGAGAGAAAACCAACTCACACAAGGTAGGAATCCTGGAGTGAACAATGAAGCATAGCAACTGCTAAGCAGAGCCCCAGCCAGGATACCAAACTGCATTTCATCTCTCCTAAATCCTATACCTTCTCTCACTTCCTGAGCTGCAACTACATCTCTTATTGATTTTGCAGGTGTCACAGTCATGGGCATCATCCCTGCATCACCTGTTTCTGCAAGAGGTTCTGCATGGGAAAAGGGCTGCAAGCCCACCTTCTTCTCCCCTAGGGACTGAAGAAGCACACAGTAATCTTAGTATAATCTTTCAGAGAAGACTCTCAATGTGAGCAAGAGCAAGCACCCTGCGCAAGCCAGCTCTGCATGAGGTAAAGTAGTGTCTGGGTGATAAAAAGTCCAGAGGCAGAATTCTGTTTGAAGGACATGCCAAGCTCTCATAGTAGCTAGAAAGGTTGGGAGAGGTCTCATGAAACTTCTCATTCACTGTGATGTCTGAATTAGGGGCATGTTGCCTTAATTGTTTCTTCCTCTGTGTCTACTTGTGTTACAAATCCAAGGCCTGAAACTTAAACAGCCATTTGACGTGTCTATTAATTAACTGCTTCCTTCAACTTCAGCTGTTTACCAAAGCTCTGACCCTTGAACTTTATTTCCTTACTAATCTTATCTTTTATAGAACTCTAGGAGGCTGACATGTAGGTCAGTGTCAGAATGATTGCACAAGGTGAACCTAATAATCCAGCCTGTTTTTACATATTTACGTAGAGGGTAAAAGCAAATTCAAGAGATTAATCTGCTTGGTCTTAAAGGACATGCAGACACGTTGTCCTGATTTTTCTATACGGAGTCCTACTTTCTCTAGCTATGTCCTTATTGTAAAATCCTGGAAGTGATATAATAAACATTATTTGAAAGATAAACGAACAATTCATTTGAAGGCAATAGCTATATCCTAGGCTAGATAGAAACCTCATAACGAAAAGTTGAACAGTTACTTTTGAGAAAGCTAATGAGGTTTAAGTACCTTTAAGCTTCTTTTTTGTTGTTGTTCTGAAATATTTCAGCCTCTAAAAATGCCAGATCTGCTTCTGCTCCACAGGTATTGAAATAATTTTGTTCCTGCTCCTGATCATAGCCAACATAAGCAGCAGAAAAACAGAAAGCGTTAGGACTGGTAGAATAGAGGAATAAGGCAATGTGATGCCTTCTTCCTGTTCTTGTTCCTATATAGACCTAATGGCTTTTCCCTTCCCATTTGCTGAAGGTTAAAATGAGAAAAGTCAACACTTACCACAAAAAAAAAAAGTAAAAAAAAAAAAAATAGAAATTCAAGAACACAGTGGAAGCTCTCTTTACCTTCATATGAAATTCAGATGAGGTAAAGGTGGGAGGGTAAGGAGGCACTCTCCTCTAAGGCAAAACTTAAATGTCAGTATAGATTATCAGTTAAAGCTACGTTATTTTGTGCTCAATTCTATGAAAAAAAATCCAAGCACAAGCTTAATTCTACATACAAAAGCATAGACGGGGGATAAGTTGCAACTATTATTTTCTTTGGAGAAGTGGTATAAGCAATCTCTATTTGCTAGTAAAGCTGTGCCTACATTAGAACATTTTGCCTGTATAGTTACAGCAACAAACCTTTCCCAGCGTTGTGTGAGGCCTCATGTACACATCAGAGGACAGAGAAATCTTTATTTATTTGCCAGAGAAAGGGCGGAAAAAACACTTATGTCCATTCCCTGCATTTAAGAAATGTTCAGCCGTTACTCCATGTACATGAGTTATCTGTGCAATCATTATTCATATATGTTAATACACACCCTCTGCCTTTCTACACACAAGCCATGATCTCTAAATTCAAGAATTGTCCAGTGCTCAGGCAAACAAGAGCCAGACTGCGCTGCTCAGATTTTTACCTGCTGCAATGCATGCATCTCGTGAACAAGAATCTTACAATTTTATAAGTATCCCTAATTGGCGATGGACCATAGCACGGCTAAAACTTATTAACTGGCCAGCTATGCCAAGACAAATGAGTTGGCCATGTTGGTGTCCATCTGCCCTGGGCATGAGACTGTAAGTTTGAGAGGCTGCTATGAAACCCAATGTCACAAAATTACATACTGGAATGTCCTCGTGCTTCATGTTCACCAAGACCTAAACTGACTGACATTTCCTGAACCACACAGTGCAGAGGGATGTGACACCATATCAGAACCAATCACTTATTTTTCTAAATTATGTCATTCCCTATACTTTCACCAATAAGTATTATCAAAACAGAAATAAAAGATTTGCATAATCGCTAGCATTTATTTCCAAATAAGCATATAATGATAATGTGAATCATTATCATACATTGGTTTTTATCATTTATTTCCTAGTGAAATTCTTCATGTCTAGTAATATCTCTAATTGCTACCAGAAGCCGTATTTCTTTTCACGATCCACTTCCTCAGTTCTCCATTTTTCTCACTATGTAAGAAAATGTCTCCCAGCCCCAAAACTCAAACTATTTCCTTAAAACTCTTCCCTAATTTTATAATTAGAATGATACAGTGTAACAGCGTAGAAAAGGGAATTTGAGACTGAGAGCATAAAAAACAACAAATTTATGTCATTATCCGAAACTAAGAGCTTTGGTTTGGAGACCTATTTTTCTAACTTCAACTTTTAATTTCCATTTTAATTCTGTTGTATTCTGATTTGGAAAAACACAAAAGACCAGAGAGCCAATATAAAGCAAGAGTCTATCTTAATGGTATGCTCGATATTTTTGGAAACAGAAAGTCTAAAGAATTTGTTATCCTTCAGGTTTTTTTTCCGAGCTGCATTTTCCATGCTTTCGATATTCACATATTCCAAAATAGATCCCTCTGTGTTTATCTAGATCCCTAATCAACTCACATTAGGCTTTTTACAACACTGCATGGTATTGTAGTATTCACACCAGCTTTTGCCTTTCCAGGCACACAGTCCTCCTATACTTCCACAATGGAGATCAATGCAAGTATAAAACTGAATGCTCTGTTCTACCAATTTAACATGCAATAAACTGTTGGGCTTTAATGCCACAAACTTTTATAAATCTAAGAAAATGGGTTTCCTTGAGTTATTTGAAAAACTCAGCCATCTCCCTTAGAAACTTTCACCTGTGATTTTTCAGAACCAAGTTGTTAATCACACAGTAACATATGCTCTTCATTGTTGTTAGAGATAAGGAGATGGTTATTTATCATTGCCTTTCGCAGCAACGGGATGTCACTCATACAATTTCATTTGCAATAATATCCACCTTCATGATCTGCTGTCCTCAGGGAGGCTTGTTTTGAATCTTGATGGTTTTAAAGAAAAAAGTCACCAGCACATACTGTCATTGTGCTAACCCAGCTCATTTCTGCTGGGTGGCTCTGAATCACATGCTCTGAGGAAGCCAACAGCACTGAACATCTTTGGGGCACCCCACTACAGTGCCAGGGAGCCCCGAGCCTGCCCTGATGGCTGTAGCTGAGCTGCCCTGCCAGCACAAACTTGTCTTCGCTTGAGCTCCTGTTTTGACAGAGTAATACTGTTCTGGAGAGTGAAATAAAAGCCACAAAAACCAAGTAACTAGAGCTAAAGTTTTTGAATCTGAATGAATCCTGATGCAACATCTATCAAGGATTATTAGTGCCACAGTTAAGAATTACAAGCCTTCCTGCTAAGACATCTCAATCACCGCTGTCCTACTTCCTCCTTACCCATTGTGCTATCCTAGTATTTTAGTTTTGCAATTATAAAGTCTAACCTCATTAACCACATCCCACCTATCAAATCATTTTATGTTCCTAGTATAGTATTTGATTGTCCTACTTCTACTGTCCTGCGTCACACAGCTTACCTTTTCCCATTAAATTTACTGTTTTTACCCTAGTTTCTTGCCTTTATCTTCTATTATGTCACTCTGTTTAAGCACTGCATATGCATTTGCATTGACCTCTATAGAGTATCTTGCATACATAGAATATTTAAGTGAGAAACAATTCAAGGACAAATAGAGTTTACAAAAAGTTACTCTACAGATTCAGTCATTTTTTCTGAGGCCACTAAACAGTTATTCATACTTTACAGCAACAATCTACTCATCATACAAAACACAAAGGAAGACATATTCCTTTTTCTGGAAAGTTTTCTTTTAAAATATTAATGTCAACAACGTAGCCAGGATATACTAAGGTTGTATTATAATGATATACAGTGAAAAATTTACACTCAGATGGTTTCTTAGGTGCCTCTTACATACTGGTGCCACCCATATTTCATTATTCAATCTTTCTTTATAAGTTCCTAGATCATAAAATGATTTTTTTTTCTAGAAACATGTAAAATGTCTCCATACTACAATAAAATTATTTTAATATTATTATCTACACAAAGTTATTGATGTTGTGGTACAGATTACCTGACAAGGAGGAAGTAGGAGGTTAAGATTTTTTGCTTCAGAAAACTGGACAAAGTCACAATCTCAAAGGCCCTTGTCCTCATGGGAGACTTGAATCACCCCAGTATCAGCTGGAGAGACTTTACAGCAGGGCACAAGCAATCCAGAAGTTTTCTAGAGTGGTTCAGTGATAACTTCCTAACACAGAAGTAGGCAGCTGGGTTGTTCAGCGTGGAGAAGAGAAGGTTCTGGGGAACTTATGAATTAGGTTGTCATGGTTTTGCAGTTTGTTATCTGTATTCCACATCATAACATCATGCAGTGCACTGGGTAATAAAGGGTTAATGCTGCAGCTCCCGACTCTGAAGACTTTACCTTTTCATTTCCATCTTCTAGGGAGAGGGAAACATAAAAATGTCTGGAAGTCACTGGAGTACCTCTTTGCTCCCTGGCAAATCAGAGTAAGAACTTGAGTTTTCAGAAACTCTCTCATTTATTTGATTTATTAGCTTCAATCCCAATTAACTTGCATTTTCGCTATTATAATTAGTAAACTATTTTGTCTGTTTTCCTCCTCAGATTGTTACTGCTATTTTTTCTTTTTTTTTTTCTTCCCCTTTCACTCCCTTTCTCCCTTTCCCAGCTTTTTGGTCTTGTGGGCCTGCTGTCCCCCGTTACAGACACAGATCTAGAGATAAAACTGTGACAGAGGTGCATAAGTATCTGATGGTGGAGAGTAAAGAAAGCACAGCCAGACTCCAGACTCTTCTTGGCGTTGCCAAGGATAAGAGACAATGAAGCACATACCGAAATAAAATAAAGTATATTTAAACATAAGAAAAGTGAAAAGCAATGCAAAGTAACAATAGAACAGATTCAACAGAAAAGTTTTAGAGCTACCATTCTTGGAAATATTCAAAATCTGACCTGATGCAGCCCTGACCTGCTCTAGAAGACCCTGCCTTCAGCAGTAATTTGGAAGTAAGTGATCTCCAGAGGTGCCTTCCAAATTCTGCCTTTTTTTTTTTTTTTTTTTTTTGCTTCTATGAACTACATTTATTCGAATGTTCAATGAGTAGGATCCAATCACCCAGCCTTAGGCACCCTATTTGCAGTTCCTTTGGTCCTCCAGATTTAAAGGCCAAAGTTCCCTCTCTAATCAATAGAAAGAGGCTAACATCTTCAGTGACAAATTTTATCTGAGCAGTAGGAGCATCTAAGTTGAAGCACAAAGCTGTTAGCTGAATTAGACTGGAATTTATCCATTGATTTTTCAGCTGACCAAAGTCCACAAATCCAAATACACTTTTCAGTGGAGGAAATTTGACCAAAGTTCAAGTGTTGCACTTACCAGAAAGTTATTATTCAAATAACTGGAGCTAGTACAAAGGTCTTATCCATGGCTGAGTTTATTGCATCTTACTGCCACTCAGCTGATGCACTTACCCTTAAGTAAATTGTCTATATATCTGAATCAGTTCCAAGTATGGGGGGTTACATGATGCAGATGAGCCCATTTAATATTTGCTGTGATCAAAAAGGAAACCCAAGTCTCCATGCAAACATACATTCTGAATGTCTTCTTTCTTATCCCCACAGTTCTACCTCTAGAGCACATGGAGTAACCAATGTCTAACACCGAAGAAAAATATGCTTTTTTCCCTGTTCCACTAGATTGATTTTCTACTATTTGAGCAAGTTTGCACTGGCTTGGAGCAAGATCAGAGGAAGCACAGAGCCAGCTCAACAGAGAGGTCAGGACTGCAAGGCAAAGAGCTGTAAGTGGAAGAGAGGAAAATGGGGTAGAGTGAGGGAGTGGAACTCTCCTGGAGGCATAACTGGACCTCTAGACTGGCTCAAGCCTGTCACATAGCTCAAGCCTGTCACATAGCTTTAACCCTTAGCAATAAGCAATCATAATTCATAACACTCCCAGGCAGAAACAGGTAACAAATTGAGATTCTCTGTTGTGGACAAGAGAGAATATGGCGATGAGAGTTTTCTTCTTTAAGTGCAGGAACAGCACAGCACAACATACACAGGTGCTCACATGCAGAGAGATATGACCAATGCTGACAACACTATCATAAGAGGGCAGGACTCCACAACACACTGACAAGAGGAAAGCCCGCGTGAGACCAAACCAGGGAGGCCTTTTACAATCTACATAAATTGGTTGGCTTGATATACCACAAGAGAGAGGGACGAAGCAGGGGAAGAAGTTGTGCTAATTACTGTGCTTCACTGTGGGCTTACACTCATTGTCAAGCTTTGGACATAGCTCCATGGAATCAAAACAACTGCTGAGAAAAGCGTGCTGCATCTGGCAGTATGCAGCTCTGATCTGCATCCCCCAGGCTCTGTTGCAATAATAAAAAAACTGATGTTCTCAGTCTTAATGCATCAAAAACATAAATTTGTCAAAGCTAAAAAAAATACTAAATAATATATAACACCAAATACTAAATAATAGGACCCTTAAAAGTAGCATCTGTTCATTTAATTCTACACAAACTTTTTAAATCCAAATTCTCAGATTTTAATTGCTCATGTTAAAGAGATAGAAATGCAAAATCTAAAAGGTCATTTTTGTTTAACTGTCCTGCATAAATGCCACAGCCTATCTTTTAAAGCATTATCCATTTTTGTTTAAAACATGGCCTAGGAAGAAACTGTCAGAACTAAATACACATTACTCTTTGAACATTTCTGTGTGTTGTAATGAAATGTACGGTGATACTGATAATTTTTTTTTTTTTTTAATAATAACTTGCCATTAAGACTTTCACTCTGGTACGATAATCATTGTCTTCTAGTTATGCATTGGGTAAAACGTTTGGAAAATCTGAACTTGAGAAGTTTCAGTGGTAACAAGGAAAGCAGATTTCCTGAGAATGTCACTGCATTGTTAACAGCAACTTAATGAGGCTTTCTTGGAACTGCATTTGAAAAAAGCACTGAGGAAGGAAGTAATCCCCCAGCCCATAAGTATCTGTTTCGTTTAACTACTTGAGTGCCCCAATATGATTTTGCCCCATGCTAGTTAATACTCTCATAGGTAGTAGTCAGGCATTATATAGAGGACGGTCAAATGGATGCTTGGAAATAGACCATATCAGTACATTGAATACAACTAACCTATTTTCAGGAGGAAATAAGGTTAGATATGAAGAGAAGAGCCATGCTGTGAGAGACAGAAAATAGTCCTCGGCCATTTATTGAGTGAATAGATAAAAGTAAATAAATGATGGTCTGTTGGAAAGGCATTACCTGCATCATGAACACTCAAATAAGTAGAAACAAAACTTTTGATCTCTCTTGACTCTTCAACTATTAGTAATTATGTGCTGCTATACAAAACAAGAGTAGCATTTTAAAAACACATTCATGATTCTGATTATCCTTTTGAAATCTGTGTTTCAATTTTCTATACTTGTAAACCTAGATACTTTCATTATAGCCTTAGAAGGCCACCAAATCCATGCATTTTACTTGTTCAAGGCAGTTTTCACTAGGGTTATCAGGTTTCCCAGAGCCTTGGTTGTGTTATTTCATGGAAAATCCACCTTACATTTAAGGGTTGTACTTTTTAGCAGAATCTGTTGTAACAAGACAAGGGAAAATGGTTGCAAACTAGAAGAGGGGAAATTTGGACTGGATTTAAGAAAAAAGATTTTTTTACAATAAAGGTAGTGAAGCACTGGAACGGGTTGCCCTGAGATGTGGTGGATATCCTGTCCCTGGAGACACTTAAGGTTAGGCTGGACCAGGCTCTGAGCAACCTGATCTAGCTGTAGGTGTCCCTTTTCATCACAGGAGAGTTGGACTAGATGACCTTTAAAGGTTCCTTCCAACTCAAATGATTCTATTAAAAAGGCTGTAGTATTCATGTCTGTGAAGAGCATAGAAATAACACATCATGCTCCTCTCAAAAGAAAAGTGGAGAAAAAGAAAGAGCTTCACATCTGCAACAAAGAACAAGCACGTCATAAGGTTATACTGGGAAGGGCTCATAATTGAGAGAATATGTTTATTCATAATGAAGCTATGAGAAGTGAGTTTTGATGTCCACATATGAATAGAATAAATATAGTGAATAACCAGGAGAAGGAAGTCTTAAAATGATTTAATTACTGCAAAAGACATGGTAAACTAATTCACTTGGCCATGAACAAGTACAGTTTCTAAAGGAGACGTGTACAGGGAAAAAGAGCAGTGGATGTTACCTTGCTTGTGAAATTGAAGTTGGATGGCAGCATATACAAAATGACACATGAGCAGAACTGTCCAGCCAATTAAATACAATAGACTTAAATAAAGCAAAGTTTAAGAAATTACTAAGACCTAGTAAGTTGAGTGTTCTTTAAAGAAGAGGAAACAATTTCAGTGTGGGGGATAGAATAAACTGAATAAAGGTTGGTGGTGAAGTGATCGATCCTTCTGAGATCTTTTGCACCAAATCACATAGAAACTGTAAATCAGGTGGAACTGATACAAATGAGTTTGAAAGAAGAGCCTACAGAGATAAAAGAAAAAACTGCAGAGACCAAGGTCCAAAATTAGATATCACTAGCAAGATAAAACAAGCAGACTGAGATGGAAGCCCAGGTAAATGTTTCCTGCCCCAGTGAAAATAGCCACTTACGATCCAACTTTGCCAAGAAAGAAAAAACACCATTCTCACATCAAGTAGTTAATATAATTAGCACCAGTGAAAAAGGAATAAGACATCAGATGCAGCAGGGAAAGAACAGGCTAGAAAATACTTTGCCAAATTAGCTGTTTTCACATCAGTTGTGCCTAATCAATCTCATTCTTGTGTGAAAGAGCATCTGAGCAACCTCAGAAGGATTAGCTGTTGTTGTTGAGATCTCATGGAAGATGGAGAGATATTCCAGAAAATAAGGCAAATGCGGTGCTAACATTCAAATAGAGAGGGCAAGAAGGAAGAGAACGAACAGCTTTTCCTTAAAAAAAAAAAAAAAAAGATGAAGGAAATGATCTGTGTGTAAGCCCCTAGAAAATAAGTTTGACAAATAGCAGTCAAGAACAAGATAAGCTCATCTGCTCTCTTCCTATAATACCATGATGTTTCAGAGGCAGAGCAGAAGCATTAGCTTTGAAATACCTAGATTTCAATATGGTTTATGACATTGCCTCACCTGATTCTCTTAAGAACGCTTGAATTAGATGGTACATCCAATGGATTCCCTACAGGTCTGCCCTCGCTGCCCTTGCACATCTTAATGCACAATTTAATGCTTGCACTGATGGTTTGGATGAAGGAACTCATATTAGATGTGCAGCAGGAAGGGCTGCACACATGCCAGAGGACAGGATTAGGATTCTAACGCCTTTCACTAAGTATGAAAAATGGTCAGGAAGAAAAAAGAGGCACTGCAGTCTGGACAAATATCTAAACATCTGCGCTTAAGTAGGAATAATCCACTACATGGTGTGCACCCCTACAGCAATCACCATGGAGAAAAGGATTTGGCATTATGAATTACTATCTGAACTTGAGTGAACAATGTCACAGAGTTGCAAAAAAAGCAAATAGCATGCACAAAAAGAAGTCTTTTTTTGTAAATATGCTGTAAATATGAGCACCAGCTATCAACATAAAGGAATTCTTCTCTCAAGCCATGGTAGGTCAGTAAAGCAGCACAAGTGAGGACCTTGACAAATCTTCCCACTGGAGACTCTAAAAACAACTCACAGAAGCACCTCCGTATGCTTCTGCCCTGCCCTACTTATAGGCAAGCAGTTGGGATCCATGGCCTTTTAAGGTCACTTCAACCTTGCCACCTACTAGTTCAGTGACAAATGAAACCCTCCAGTACAGCACAACATTACAGCATAGCTCTTCCCTCACCAGCGCTTCCCTGCTTTTATGAGGTTAGAATTGAGGGCTGAGTACTCTCTTCCAAGCAGCACCCATAAGGGAATGATCTTTTCTGACCTCTCTCTTTGGGCACTGGTCCTAGAAAGGAAATATATTCAAATACTGAACATGTGGTATGGTGTGCTTTGATACTTTGAAAAGGAGAGAGAAGACTGTTTATACTGATTTCTCTAAAAACATTGTTTTCCCATATTTTCCTCACAGGATTTGGAAGGGAGAGGAAACAAAGAAGAGCAGCATGACACTCACTCCAAAACACCAATGAAATACTTGCACAAAGTAGTTAAAGCTCTGAAGGAGAATATCATCCCAGTTTCAGAAAGACCTAATTTCACAAGATGGCCAGTTTGGTTGGAGTCAAAAATCATTTCTGGTTAAAAAAATACAGACTATATGTTTAATGGATCTCCTGATGCTGTGGTTATCTTTGTTATACAAAAGAAAACAAGCAGAAATAATACAGACAAAGCTGTCAAGAAGAAGGCGAAAATGCTTTATATTGTTACTGAAGAAAATCCTGATTAAAATGAATTAAAACTTCCTGCGCTGCTGTTTAATGAAATTACATAAGTACCTGAAGCAACAGGTACCATAGTAGAGTCATTACTAAAATGAACAGCTTATATGTCTTTTAGATATAGAAATCAGAATTCCTTCCATTGTTGCATTCTTGAATCTTGCACATTAATCTAGCTACAATGCAGCAGAGTTTGCACTGCAGTAATAGAGTATTGATTGTACAATGTTCAGAGACAAAGAACTCATGTTGCTGAAATTTATACACATGCATGTTGTTACAGTAGGAAATTCTCATTGATATTCCTTGCCAAATATATCCAACCACTGTGTCTGCTGGTTATTTAATTATAAGATATAGAATTTTTGTGGGACACAGTCAATTTTGCATTAAACTCAAATGTCAGCAATGGAAATGATCTTGAGAAAAGAAAAAGATGAAATGTTCAAACTCAGGAATATACGGTGTTCATTTAGTTCTACATCTTTGCTAGCTTATTACTGCATAGGAGTATACTTCAGAGTCACCAAGAACTTCTGTACAGATGAGTAATGTCCCTGTAGTGCAGATTTCACATCCTGATTCCAAACAGCTTGCATTTTTTCAGGTCTTCATTGGTTTGAAGCCCACTGTTGAGTGAAGAATAAGGAACCTGTGGTGGTCACTGTGCATGCATTACTCCTCAGAACAGCCTCCTGATACATTTCTTCAAAACAAATCAAGCATAATACAGGAGTAACTTGGGACTGACACTGACTGCTTGCCTCATGCTCCTTACTCCTACTTCTTCTGAAGACAAGACAAGCCATGTATCCTATCCCACAGCTGCTAGCAGCTCCACAATTCACAGCTGCTATTTGCTTCTGTTTCACTGCTGAATTTAATCAGTTTCCAAAACAATCTCTTAACATCTCTATGGGATTTCATGACAGAACCATGATTAAAATGCCAATTTTACAAGAACAATAAGAATTCCTGTGTAGTCGCTGTTATGTAGAAATACATGCATAGTAAAGTTTTCGTTTGAGATTGTTTCATTGCCTGTTGGTGAAGGGATTAGGTATTTTATCAGCAAGCACTGACAATTCTTAGACAAAATACCGGACTGATGGTCTGACCCTCTAAGGAAATTTCCATATTTCTGTTTTTCATTTAGAAGAGTATGACGTTATTCTATTTTGTTCACTAAGCAATATCCTACCAACAGTGAATGCACATACCCATTGAGCATGCTCTGAAGTTTACACTGCTAAAAATCACTGTAAACAACCTCAAAAAACTCAGAATACTTGTCATGTTGCACAATACACAGAAATTTATAAACAATAAAGTGCATATTACCCCGGTTTTGTCTCCAGAGATATTACAGTACCCTATGGAATACTGCCTACCAGTAAAATAATAGTATAGAGTGAGATCCTGCCCCCATTCATTTTCTTCTCCTCTCAAATTATTATTATTATTTTTTTTTACACTTTTCCATTCTGCAGAGAAAAATGTTGATTTCCAGGCCATGTGTGCTGTTCCCTACCAATTAATATTTCCCACTTTAATATGCATCAGGAGGAGCAAAAAAAAAAAAAATATTACAATCTATGCATTTGTTTTCTGTCCTGTTTTCCCATTAATTGTTAACTAAAATTTTGAGTTATGAGTAATTTTAATTCTCTAGAGGAAAACTCAATACCATCAAGCTGCTCAACTTCAATTTTCTACCAGTAAAAAAAATAGTTCCTTTAAAATACTTATTTAAAAAATAAACATATACAAATCTTAACTAAGAGGAGAAACGTATCTGCATTTCTGATTGGCATTTATTATGGTCTACCATGTGATTACCTTAAAAGTGTTTGCAGAAGATGCTGCTTGCAACCAGCTTTGTAACTCTCTATTGTCTCTTCAAGGCATTAGTTTCATATACTATAAAGTATCAAAAGATGCCTTTGTTACCACATTTCATTAGAATGGGCTAAACATTGCCAAATGGAGAAGCATTTTTCGCTGCCCAGACAATAGTTGTTGTTACCTAGTGCAATTTTGCTGAATAGAAAAAATGTTTTCTTTCAAAAAAGTCAAGATTTTGTGAGAAATAAATCTCATTATAAAATGCAGTATAGTAAAAGCCTGAAGGCTCTTTAGATTTGCAACTTTGTATTTGAAATCTATTAAACTTCACTAGGCCCAGCTTAACTAATTTTAAACAATTTTGAAAGAAAAGTTCACCAGATTTATCTACCATTTAAGACAAAAAAATAAAAGGACATTCTCAGCTAGTGGGGCTAAATTCCAAAAATAATCTTCCTGAACCAGTAATTTTTTTTTTTTAGTGTATGAACAAAAGACACCAATAGAGTTTTCATTTCGACAGCCACATTTAAATAGCTGTCAGGATTCAAAAGACAAATGAATCAAGTCTCACCTAAATTGTTGCTGAAGGAATAAAAAGCCATAGAAGGGACTATTTGGAGTAGCCCCCACACATTTTGGCTAGTGGATAAGGAAGCTTTACTCCAGTAAGTAGAAGTAAGGAAGCTTGATGCAGGGTAATGTTCTTTAACCTACTGAGACAGATTACCTTCCACTTCTTTCACCAGTTCAAGTCCATGTACTTGAGGAAATTTACTTGTGTTAAACAGCAGTCCATCTCCTTTGGTAGATCTTTGGGCAGAGTACAGGTGGACGGAGATGTAAAACAAGAGATTTAGCCCCAGTTACTCAACATGAACAGACTTCTGAGCTATTTCCCCAACAAGTTCAGGATCTGCTGAGCCCAGCATTTGTTGCCAGGCCTCTTCTTCAGCACACATTCCTGTTTGAAAGATTCTGCACTTGCATAGGCTGAGTTCTGAGTTGAGAGCTGAGCATCATAAGACCTCTACAAAATCAAAGAGCAAAGTCACCACTCTTGCATATTGCATGGAAAAGAGAAATCAATAAGTTTGATCCAATAACAATAATAAAGGTGGAGAGGGCTCTGAGGAAACCAAGGGTCTCGAGGAATTCTACAAAAAAAGAAAAAAGCTTTTCATATCATGGAAGCAATGGCTGCAGTACTGGTGATAGAAGAACAAGATGGTTCAAGTTTCAGAATTCTTTAGGTTCAGTGAACAGCAGCAGTTAAACAGCTAAAAATAGCCCATATCCAAGGAACTGTGAGATGCTGTGACATAACACTTCTTTAGGACTTCCTAATCAGAGAGGCTTTTTCCCACACTGGGAAACAATTGGTTGCTTTTAGCTACATTTCAAACACACACAAAAAGAAAATTATGAATCTACAGCATTAATATCATCAGTCAGTTATGACAACATCAAAAATGAAAGACTGCAGTAAATTGTAGTGCTGACAATATTCTTCAACATACGCTCAGTAGCGAGGGTCTTTTACGGAAAGTCTGAGATCAAAAGCAATGGGGCATAATAATCACTGTGCTCAGAGAGCACCAGCTTAACTCTGCAGACACTTGTCCTTCACCAAGATAACCAAGAGTACTAAAGAAATGAGTTTAGAGATGCATAAGCCCAGTGAGGGCTCTCACTCTCTTTTCAGGGACAAAAAAATCCTTTTACAATTAGTTCACAAACAGAACAGAGGAAATAAGTGATGCAGACCTAAGGGAAGAGCAGGCTGAATTTAGACCCAAAATAATGTGTCAACTACATTTTTTTGCTCTAAAAAAATAGAGGAGAGAATGCCCAAAAGCAAAATCCACATGCAACAAGTGTCAAAAGTCTTAAGAAATATTTAATATCCTATGCTGTAATTGATTCTCATCATCTTGCCGTTAAAGAATGTATGCCAATAAAAACCATATACCACCAACAGGTTTTTACAACGAGGTTCAGTTTGTGTAGTCAAATCAAACGCAGGCAATCATTCTTAGAATAAGTGTAAAGTGAGGGCATGTTCCTGTTGGGTAGTGATGCTACCTGCACTGTTAGAACAAGTACAGATACACCGTGGGCAGAGAGGCCATGTCAGTGCTATATCTGAAGTGCACATTATAACAGCTACCTTTTAAATAGAGACATTGCTCCTCCCAGCAACAGAGGAACTGATATGTAACCTACAACCATAAGAAGTAGGGTTAAAGCTACAACAAATGTAAACGGTCCACAAATATTCACAAGAACACATTTCCCCTCTCCTCTTCTTGAATGGACATTCTGTTGAACCCCTAGTTGTTTCACCTAAATAAATCCAATAAATCCCCTCCTTCATTCTGGCACAACAGAGAGCAGCTTCCATGTTCTCAAAGTTCCACTCACATGGAAGAGAGGCCTCCTCCTGACAAGTCACTAATAAAAAGAAATCAGAAGCTACCAAAATCCATTATATATATATAATAATATATATTATATAAATATATTATATATAAACATTATATATTTAATATATATAATGAATTTTGGTAGTTTTTGATTTCTTTCTCTCTCTGTCTCTATATATGCCTACAACATCAGTGAGAGGCCTTATCTTTGCCCAGCTCTTCCACTCTGACATCTTCTCCCAAGGTAAAGTGCTGCACTAACACAAACACATGCAACATAAAAAAAAATCAGGTTACATGCTTTAAAAAGGAGAGGAATCTTCCTCCCCAGATGGGAAAAATACCACTAATCAATAAGGCTGAATTGCTGGTTCTCAGTCCTAGTTCTAATTTAATATTCTGATGTGAAGCCTGGAAATCTACTCATGCACAAGAAAGCATCAAACTGCCTTCAGAAACACGTAAATCAGGAAAATACCAGGCAAGCTGGAAATAAATTTTTAATGAATGTTATAGCTGGCCACAGAGTTCAATAGCACTCTATTTCCAAGGGTATCTATCTAGAAAGAAAACACCTGGGTCATGTTAAAAATGAAAGCATAGTCTATCAACGTCAGTATATCACTGAGCAGATAAAGGGATGTTAAGGAGGCTGATGGGCAGTTGCCTGTTAAACAGCACGCTGTGAGGAAACACATACAACTGTTTCAGTAGCAGATAACAAAAGGATGCGTAAGGGTGAACCAGCATAAGCTATGCAGGCAAAGCCCTGCTGTTATTAAAACAACATTTTACCTTGGAGGATATTCAGAACTTCCCATGGCATTTAGGAAGAATGAAGATTTTATTTATCAGACTGCAGTTATTGTTGCAATACACTGACTTGTCCTCAGTCTAGGAAGATTCTAGGTGTAGTTTGCAATAAAACCACTAAAAATGGAATTCAGGAGTAGTCAAAAGGAGAACAGGTCTTAATCTGAGAATGGAGTAGACAAATTGCAGCCTCATGGGCTGTAACAGAAATTCTATTAGCTTTGAAAGCATCCAATTGTCTTACAGTTGCAAAAAGGTACCTTAGGGACAGAAATAGTAATGCTACTCTAAACAAGCAACTTGAGATCATTTTCACTTTTCCTTTCAATTTTTTAAACTTTAATCACCAGCTCCTTTAGTTAAGCAGGAATACCATTTGCAACTTGCAGAATTCCTTCCTAAGGAAAGCACTCCTTGCTGATTAAATATTTACAAAACTCAGTGTTCTAAAACACTCAAGATTTGAAGTAAATTTTAACTTTTATATACGCTAAGATTAAATTTGTGATATTGTAGCTTTTAATTACTTTGTATGATTTTAGAACATCTTCTGTACAATGCTATGATTCTCAATTTTGTGTGTGTATTTCTATAGGTCTGAGCAAGCTTTTGTTCCCAGAAGGATGGTAAGTAGGACACTGAACAGACATCTTCACTGAACAAATCTTTTTCGTGTGTTCCTGCAAGTCTTGTAGATGTATATTTTTCTTACGGATTTCAGGCATTTTTGATCTCCATTTAATGCAACTTATCTGATCTCTTTTTATTGCAACTTATCTGAATGGCTTATTCCTTAAAAAAAGCATTTTTCTTCTGATTTGCAGATTGTATAAATTTAAAGATAATGTATTCTGCACCAGCTCTCCAATAAGATAAAACATATAATGGCATTATACAGTAATTTGGATATTTCACTGACTTTATATTCTGGCAGTATGTTTCATGCCTCATTTGGTAGAAAACTCATTAGACTAGTGCAAACCATGTTTCAGTGCAATAGACTCAGACTTTCCCAACTTGAGCCCCTGCCTCTTTCTTGTATTTCTATGCTTGAGCTAATAAAGTTGCGAACTTTTACTCTTCTTTTTGCTCTGTTCTCCTTTATGTACCATTTATTGGTGGCTCTGTATTCTGACACAGAGAGAAAAGATGAAAAGCGAGTTATCCCCTTGGGATCATAGAATGAAGTTGTCCTTCTCATAACCTGCATTCTGATTGAGCATTATATTTTACTGAGCTCTCAATTTGTGAGAAAAGCATTTACTAAAATTCAGAAATACCAACAGGGAAGAACACCCAAGAGTAAACTGCTGTGATGTTTCAAACCAAAATAAGATTTTTTTAGATGGTTCATTAACCACTACCTTCTAGTTAAGGTAGTTGTTCCACCATAGCAGTGTTGTTGCAGCATTGCAGTTCAGTGACAGGACATGGTGCTCAAGATCCTTCTACTTGTTTTCCTGGCTTCATGCACCCTTATTCACACAGATAAAGGTATGTCTCCCTGTACAGAATCTGGAGAAGCCACTGGACCCCCACAGCCACTGGCATGTCTCTCACTGCAGACATTTGAAAAGGGTAGAGTAAGTAATTCACATATTAATCCATCCTGAAGGAGCATTGACAAAGCTTTATGAGGGAAAGCATATGGAATTACCCTCACTGATTTTACCAGGATTCAGTAAGTCATCACTTTCATTGCACTCATTACTGTCAGATATCAGTGATGTCACTGTAATTAAAGAGGCTGTCAAGTAACAACAGCACAAACAGGGAAACAAAGCTACTGGAGTATTTCAGTTCATAGGTCAATAAATATCACAGATGTAAGGAAAGTGATCTTGTAGTCATTCAGGACTGTCTACAAAACTTAAGAATTTGAACAACAATGTAAGTATGCATAGAAGTGGTAGCCAGGGTTACAATTTTACTTTATATCTGTGATACCATCTAAAATTTCTGTTAATCATTTCAAAGCAAAAGCAGCAAAAATGTTAAAACAGCTACAATAAAAAAATAAAAATAAAACATCTGACAAAAACATACCTGTCTTCTTTCCCTGAAGAATATTTGTCTCCCAGGATAAAATTGCTCACTTCTGTATCAGTTAATTTCTGAGATACACAGTTATCTAATGTTCCAAAAGTCTAGTGATTCTGCTAGGCATGATCTCTCCACCTGAATTCCAGTGAATTCTTCTGACTGCTTTGTCTTGGAATTCCAAAACACTGGTTCTCCCATATCATGGCATATGGTTTGTTTGGATCTAAATTATTGCTTCAGTGCATTTACAAATCATGTCAAGTTGCATCTAGAGATGTACCTTACTATAAATAAAATATCAACCTTCATATAGAAGTAGAAACAAAAAGTTTAATAATGAATATAAACAATTTCTGCACAGCACATAACAAGTGACAGTCTGCATAAGGCATTTGTGGTATTTATTGGGAAGACCTACATAATTTAGCTTAGTCTGTTGCTTCTCTTAAGTAATGCAGGCATCTCATACTTGCACTGATAAATTCTTTATAGTACACCACCATATTTCCTTCTACACAATGCATCGTGCATGATTTTTTTTTTAAGTTATGTGCCTTAAACACAGTCCCATGCATTTCTCTTTCCCTGATGGACTGAAGAAAATACATGAATAGAAAAGAGTAAGTGTTGAGATAGCACAGCTTTTAATTATACAAACACATACAGCATACATTCTCTTCAACTTATGTTATGCAACAACTGAATAATTCTGGCTGACCACTTCTGTTTTAAAGCACTGGAACCATTTTAAAAGTTATACATGAAGAAGGAGAGAAATGAAAGTAGTATTTACTCTGCGAACTTTAAACAATTTTTTTTTTTTTTTTTTTTTTGAGAAATGCCAATTCTGCCAACTAGTTTCTCCTTCACTTACTCCTTAGAAAGTTTTCAGGCTAAGGTCACACCTCTAACACCCTAGTCAGATTTTTGAGTAAAAAAATGTTAAAGAGAAATTGTGCCCCAGAATATGACAATGCAAAAAGCCAAGATTGTCTTTCACAGTGCCCTTCCTGCACTCACTTCCCTTATCACACATGATTTGTTTTGAGAGCCTTTAAGGTGGTGTGACTAAGATACAATATTCTGAAGCTAATTAATCCACAGCACATTTGTGAAAAGCAACTGCATCTCATTATAGATATATATTGCTGTAGAGAAAGAGAAGTTTAATCTTTCTAATATCTTGCGTTACAGGGTTTATTACACGGCTTCTGGCATGCTAATTTTTCATATTTTTGACTACTTCTCTAATGATTGATAAACATTCCCACCGAGATGCTCAGGTGAGTTCATTACTCTGTTTTAAGCTATTTAAATTGTGATTATTAATGCCCGTGAAGTGTAACCAAGACTAATGTGCCCATGTGAGGTCTGGGTTAGAATGAGAGCATGCAGATCCACCTGGTGCCCTGACACAGTGCCCCCACAGGTTCACAGAGTATTTACCAGCTACTCTGAAGTCCTGCAGGTAATAATAACCAAAAGAGATGGGACATTGGTAATGCAGACTATGTGACTGAGTTAAATATTAAAAGAACATCACAAGTTACTCTAATAGAGGACAACTGGCCATTTGTGACTGTTAACACTAGAGCAGGTGTTAAAAATCTAGGATTACAGAATACTAAAATGGAATTAATTGTATGCCATAAATCCCATTGAAGATAAATTCTCCTTCCCATATCCTCTCTTCCATGCACTACAATTTTTTCAGTGGTAGGCATTTGTAGCTACAGAATAGAGTTCTCTGCAGATGAAGTGTAAATCTTCGTTTAAAAAAATGGGAGTCTACAGTTCAGTTCTGGAATCTCTTTAATTTTGACATTTCAGTAATATTGTGAAAGCCCCAAAGCAATGCCTGGATAACTCAGACTCTATATTTATCTTACATCTTCTCTTATTTTAAGAAGTTTTTATAAGATACCTATGTTACCTATGGTACTCTTTAAAATATACATATTTTATGTATATTTTATATTCAGTATTAGTAATACTGAAAATAATTTTGGTAGAGTTTGAGAAGTGACTGCTATACATGCAAATACTCACAGCTGTCTGTATGCATGACTATCATATTTGTGTTGCATTTCTCATAATATTGTGGTCTGGTCTTCGCTGATTACTTTCCTCTCCATTTACATTATTTCAGTTACCCAATTAAAGGCCAGATACAATACCATATGATAAAAATGTTTGCACATCATGAATATTCATTATGAGAAGTTGTAATCAGACCTCTTACCTAAAAACTACTCAGCCTATTTAGTAACTAACTGAAGTAATGAATACTATCATGGAAATTAATGCACAAATCATATACTAAAAAGGCCAGTTTTAACCATAATATATTTGCAAGGAGTACAGTAGTCATCTCTAAACCATATACTTTTTTTGCCCCAAATATAATTTCCCAAGATAGCTTCTGTTGTTTTTATTTTTCTCCTTAAACTATTTTTGTCCTACTATCAGTAATTGCAATATTCACACTGCATAACAGAAAACACCTAATTTAGGAGAATGAATCACTAAACAATTTCACAGCTTGTCAATATAATATCAATACTGATAATTGCTATTGTTTGTCATTAACAACCCATTCAGATGGAGCTGCTTAACAAAGACATGCTATCAGGTGGGATATGTTGCCATGACACACTCATTCTGGATTCCAGAAAAGCTGCAGACTTCAGAGGGAAATCTCTCCTTACTCACTTATCAAGCTGAGCTGTTGAAGCCTTGACACTTCCAATTTGCAGAGATCTATGCAAACCTTTCCTTTGGCATGGATTCAAGTCTCCCGAATTTCACTGTGAACTTTAGGTTTGAATTAGTCCAAACTCCACAGTAATACTCGCCAAAATTGTTAATTTATGCCAAATCCACAGAGCTTTGAATTGTTTCCATCTCTTGTTAAATTAATGCTGTACAGCTGGCTTAAAAATTGGTTCCGGTTTGGCAGTAAACTTGCCAGTTAAATCTGGTTCAGTTCTGTACCCTCACTAAATCATGCAAACCCACACTGGGAACAGAAGGAAATTCTTGGGAGAAGCAACCCCAGGGTTGATGAGAAGAGCACAAAATCCCAAGCACCAAACACCTCTTTCTGGCTTGCTCTTCTCTTAGATGGATTGCTGGATGCCAAAAGGGCTCTGCTTGAGGGAAGCACACCTGACTTTCCACCACCATGATTCTTCCTCCCCAAGCACAGTCACACTTTCATTTCATACATGTAATCTAGCTGATCAGTCCTCATTACGATAACAATCAGTAAAGCCTTTTTATTCAACACTGAATAAATTTCAAGGACAAAGCCCCCAGATACCATTTTTCATGTGGATCTGAGCTGTTTGAGGCAGATCCATTGCTGTGCCAGCTACTTGTAGTTCAGCTGTCACCAAAAGAGAGCTGTCTGCCCTGGGACAGTGACATGGCTCCTACCTTAAGCAGTCTGCTCCACCTCCATCCCTTCCCTGTGCAGGAAGGAGAGACATTTGTGCTGCGGGCTACTAGTGATGGGAGACAAGCATGCAGATGAGCCATCCAACAGGAGAGATCAGAAGCTCCAAGTCTGGGCTGAGCAAATGGAGCTAGGAGCTACCGTGGGTTTCCCCTGTGCTATATCTGCATCAGTTCTGCAGGCAACAAGTAAAGCACCAGGAAAATCAAGTCTGCTGTATCTGAGTATTTTTGCTAAAAAGTTTAAGATTAGATTTACTAAAACAGGGACACAATTTTGAGAAATGAAAACATTCCAATTTTGGAAAGCAAAATTACTACTCTCCAATATTAAACAAAGTGTGGCCAACTAACATATTTAGCTTTCTGATCCCAGATACAGACTTTGTCATCATTTCAATGGGCTGTGATTGATGTACAAGGACTGTTCTAGAAGTAGTGCCTCCCATTTCATTATGTTGGCCCACAACAAAAGAGGTGGCTGTTGGTGGGATGGTAGAGGGAGGTTGTACCTTTCCGCCAATTGTAAAATGTAATATTCTGTTATATTTTGTTGCCATGTAACAGACGGCAACAGAAGAGCAGCCTGACAAAACGGCATCTGACATAAAAGCGAGTATGGAGCAAAAGGTATGGAACTGAATTCCCCCATGCAGAAAAAGTGGCACACATTGACATACGTTATCACTTGCTGAACACTGATGAAAACCAAACAGTGGATGCAAATACAATGAGGCAGTGGGTGATGTATTTCAGCAGTGATGACAGCAATGTGAATGACAAGCCATGCTCTGGATAGCCATGCAAGTTTTTATGATCACAGCATGCAGGCTTTTGTTCATTGCTGACAGAAGTGCACAGCTAATAGTAGTGACTATGCTGAGAAATAGTGTTCTGTAGCTGAGAACTTGTTCTATCAAATAGTGTTATTACACTCCTTGGATCTATTATCATTTCCATGGAAATAAGAGGTGGTTACTTTCAGAGTTACTTACAAATGTATTTGCTTCCATAGAGAAAAAAATATTCTGAACTTTGCCTGTCAAATGAAGAATGGACCCTTAAAACCATTTTAGAAGCACTCTAATTCCTATTTATACTCTAATTACAAAAAAAAAGTACAGTAACTACACATCCTTTTTTACTCATATTAGTCTGGCAAAGCAGCAAAACTGCTTCTGACAAGTTCTTTGCAATATCAGTCAAAGCATTACTAGGAATACCAAACTCATACACAGGAAATAAGTTGACCCACCCAGCTAGTGATGAGTGCCTCTGGCTATACAACACTCTTTCTCAGAGAGTACCCTTCATTCAGGAGACATTCTTCCCTCTGAGGCTAGCACTTAAATGAGCTCAGGGAGGGTGGCCCCAAGGCCCATGCCTTCTGATCACCTGGGAAGCACAGAAGAATTGCTTGCACCTGTGCTTCCTGGATCAGCCATACCATTTCACCAGGTGCTCAATCATCAGTTCAGGCTGTGACCTAACAGTTCCCCTACACCATACTTATTTGTAAAATGTTCCTGTACTTGAAAACATTCACAACTCCTGAAACAAAGGAGATTTCACTATATCATAAGGCTAGTAGCTTTAGAAAACTCCAGCTGATGTTTAGATTAAACAAGTGGCAACAAACTTTAGCACAGTGTGCACTCAACTCTAAGCTACAAAATCATTTGCCTTAAAACAACAGCTGCTATAAGCAAAGTAATACAAAAGTAAAATAAATATTAAGGAAAAAAACTTTAAGTTTTCTTTAGGGAATTGCCTGGGAAAAGCATACAGGCCCTGTTTCTAGATGTGCTTATAGCAAGCAGTGCACCTGCTTTTTGCTTCAGAGCAGTGTAATGCAGATGAGCATCAGAAACTGGTCTGAAAACTGATAATCTTAGTTTATCCTCTAATTTTTTTTATTTTTTTATTTTTTTTATAAAAAGAGAACCCAAATCTCTTCTTCACGATCAATGTCTTTGTCAGCAAGCTCTGTAGTTAAATCAGAAAGCAAACAGCTCTTGGAAGGAGAACTGCTCCTGCATCCCCAGGAGGGGCACTTTTTGCCTATGGGACTGGTGGGGTTACTTGGTGAAGCATCCACATCTTGCCTTCACATGAGGGTAGTTTCTGAACACCTACCTGGCCACTTGCCTCGTACTCATGGCACTTGCAGAGAGTTCTGAAAGGATGAGAGAGTTGGAGACTTGAGTTAGCTTGGCAAAAATAGTAAGACACCTGGTGTTTTCATCTCCTCGTACTATATCAGTCCTATCTCTGCTCCTCTCATTCTCTTCTTATTGCTCTCTCTACTTCCTCCCACCTCATCTGCCTTTCTGCCTGGTATCAGAGGGCAACTTTTCCCATAGGAGACCTCAACCTGTATATGGCCAGTAAGTGCCAGCTAAGTCAAAAGAAGCTGATAATGCCAACAGTGATAAGGAAAATGATATATTTTAAAAGTTAAAAATTAAGCTATGTTTAACATCAATAAGGGAAATTGTGTTGGTTTCTAAAAGGAACCAAATGCTTGTATCAAAGGACCCAAATCACCGTAATGGAGAATTTGTGTGTTTAATATGTTCTTGATGTGCTAGGACAGCTTCCATCAATCTTTCACATAATATTAAGATTTCAGCCAGCAGCCATTCACTGTATTAACACATCCTGGATTTTCTGGTAATTACTCAATCTTCTGCTGTTTAACATGCTACCAAATTCTTTCCAGTTCTGCCCTAGGATCTATTTCCTCCTTTATGCTAAACTTAATCCTTTTTCACATCCAGTTTATAAATACTTATTTGTTTTATAGAATTATTATGCTAATTCCAAGTCAATTTATGATCATTTAAGGATGCAGTTATGACAGTATAAAAAATGTTATGGTTTTTACTGAATTGTAGCATTTACGATATAGCTATTTTTATGAGAGATTAACCACCTCCAAATTTATGAAGGCTGTTATGTTTTTAATGGCAAAATTAAATGATAGCAAGAAGAGAAAGAAATCAATACATTCAGACCTAGAGTAGATAAAATCTGAAATAACTAGAGTGATCCTTTTTACAGAGAGAAATTGGAAATGAATTCTCTATAGTATGGCACCAGCTTTACATCAGGATAAGCAATGTTTGTCATCCAGTAGAGACGGTCTGGGTTTCCCTGTCATTATGCTGGAGACATACAGAGAAGAAACCAGCCCGAGAATTTTCAAGATTTGAGGGCACAGTGTGTAGCTTTGGCAAAAAAAGACAATTACTCTGTAATACTCTGGAAGGATTTTCATGCAGGAATTATTCCAGAATAGCTTCTTTTACTATTCGTGTATGCTGGTCGGTTTGTACATGTTGACAGTCCCCTACCAATAGGAAAAATTTTGGGGGGAAAGAAGAAAAGAGCACAACGGGACGAGAGACATGGGTCTGTGAAACTGAGAGTTTCTGAAGGAAGAAGAGTAAATGTGACGTTTTAAAAGTGAGAAAAATCATCTATCTGATCACGTAGGAGAGGTCAGGACCATCTGTGCACATGTGCAAAGGAATATAACATTTTAAGTATGCTGCAATATGGAAAATTAGGGAAGAGGGGAAAGTGAAGACTGTTCCTCCAGATAGCACAGCATGATCAAATAGCTTTCAGTGGACTTGGCAGAAATGTGCAGAATTAATGAGTTAATGCATTGCTCTTAGCACCATTGCTAATACTAGTGTGCTCACAGCACCCTGGGTGAAACCACCCCCTGAAACAGGGGAGAAAGGTAAGGGAACGGAGGATGGCATCAGCTCAGCAAGAGCTTGGTTACATTTTTACAAGTGAAAATAAAAAAGCTTATCTCATCAGGAGCAGCAAAACACTGCCACTTGTAGGGTTGATTCCTCGCTTCCAGGAGAGGTGAGTGGGCAGCCCCCAAGATCCAAGCGTGGCTGAGCACGGGGACCGTGCACACACACATGTGTGTGGGACGCACAAGCAGTGGGATCCCCGTGGGCTTTCTGCCACAAGCCCTGAGGCTCCATCTCTCCAAGACAGAGGAGCAGAGAGGATGTTTCGTCCCCAGAGAGCTCCTGAAGGCAAGTCAGGGAGAGCTTCCTTCCTTCCAAAAGGGCAAATAAGGCCATCCTATGAAAATCAAAGGATTTACTGATTTTTCATGCTTCAGCAAGAGATAGGATACCTTGTTTTCATTCCAGTGAGCCATCCCAATGGAAGTGCTCTTCCACTGCCTTCTCTTTTTCCTGCTGTTTTTCTTACTTCAGTCACACAAGGGTGAATTAGTATGCAAGGTGTTAGGTAGAGGGGAATGAGGCGGTCATAGGTGATTTATAAGAGGAGATACTGGTGTTGAGGATAACATAATGCAAACAAGAATACCAAAGCACAGAAAGAAACTAGAGACGTACCTTGCCCATGAAGAGCACAAAGGCAACAAGTTAAAGGGGAAAACGAGTTACCTCAATAACAACCAAAGGCAGGGATATGGACAAAAATGTCTTTGCATCTTCTTACAGATGGTGTTGTAAGCATTAAAGCATGAGATATGAAGGTCACTTATCTAAACCTACATCCAGCCCTAAGCAATGTAAATGTTAATATACACTCATTACTTTGAAAGCTCAGATGACTCATAAAACAGGAGCTAAAATCTTCAATTTCCCAGCATTACAGTAGCATTTTATTAGTTAAGACTATAATATGTAGCAAATTCTCCTCATCATCAACATATCACTTTTTTCATGCTACTGAAATGAGTTAGTAACAAAAGCTCCATTTCATTATTGTTTTTTTTTTTACTAGCTGCCATGTTTTAAGCTATGCCATCATTATCCTTCTCAATTTCCTTCACTTTAGCAGCAAAGAACCAGGCAACTATAGCTACTTTCTTTGAGTTTCTCAGTAATATTGAGGATTAAGATTTGATTGCCTTGTTTTTGAGCAGCAGGGCTAAAGAATGCCTCTGATTTAAGGAACTCACATGTAGGTATTTACTGAACAAACTTTCATTTAACTTCTTCAGTTAGAGCTAAATGCTGTTCTGAACTCTCATCAGTGGCACTACATATGATGTTAATATTTCAACTGTATGTACGGCAAATTTCAGCTGAAATTTGGTCTCCTTCTTTTCTTTTTTAGGAGAAGGCAATTATATCTAAGTTCGTATAGGGGACACTTGGTGCATAAGCACTTATGCACCCTAGAGTGTATCAGTTCTGTTACCTGTAACGATAAGATAACAGCTTATACAAGTATTTTTTTTATTTCCACCCATGAGAGCAAATAATAGTAGATACATTTGCTATGGCATTGCAGCTTTTTCTCTTCAGTTGCCACGTTGTCTGTCCTGCTTTATCCTTGTCATGGGTGACTGCTGACATCTTTCTTGAAAAAAAAAAGATTGGAACCGCCAGAAGCAAAGTTGTAACAGGTTGATTGATTAGTGTCAGAGGTATTTTATTTCATTCTATATAAAGTGTACTATTCAAGCACTTCTCTGATTACAGAACTATGTACTTGTTCACTATTTGATACTAAGGAGATCACTTGTGATTTTGTGAGAAAAGATGACCAAGGTCATGTAGCTTTTTCACATTTATTTTGAATTGTTAAGGGGAAACATTGCGCGCTCTTTCCCAATATAGAGTAATTTCTGCATGTAAAAGGGAACATTACTGCTCCCACTGCACAGGCTGCAGTTTTCATATTGATTTATTATTTTCTGTGGGGCGATTACCCTAGTGACTAGTAACTCCTTTTATTGTTTTAATGTGACCCAACAAAGCAGGTAACCTTCCCTCTCCAGGTGCACCTTGAAAACACACACTAACACACCACTGTTTCCCTACACTAAACACTCTGTCCTCCCAGAGCAGGTGTTTGTCAAATCAATCTGGATTGCACAGTCTTCTTCCCAGCTGACATCTTATTCTCAAGCTTTTATATCCTTAAGGGGTTCTTGTAATTCCACCTCCCTCTACAGATAAACCCTTTCCTCCATATAGATCTTTGTGGAATTCCCTTCATATCTTACTTCATCATCAAGTAGTGCATGCAGAGATATACGACTTCTACCAGAGTACTCTACAAGGATTGATTTGAACAAAATAAAACCAAATAAATTCAGCAATAGTGTGAGATCACACTTTACCAGATCACCCACTTCAATTAACATTCAAATGATGTTTGTCTGACTTTGCAAAGTCCTTCAAATTAGAAGGTCTTGGTGAATAAGGTAGACTATATCTTGGCAACAAAGGGAGACGTAAATTTCTTCTTCACTACCAAAATCAAAACAACATAATCTAAATCTAAAACTCAGTTGGCAAGCAAAATAAGCAACAGACTTTATTCCTCAAGGGCTCTCCAGCAAACTGGCTTGCTCTTGGCGTACAAGGGGCAAGGTTCTCTTGGTCTTTGTTCAAGATGAAAGTGACAGGAGCTCCAACAAAAGGAGAGCAAGCATTGAGATAGTCAATGTTCACAGCTCTCACCACTCAGGCAGAGGACTCCCTAGGTCCATAAAATTGAGTCTGGCCCTGACAGTTTTATTGGGACATTACTTGTCGTGGTTTGTGCCGCGCTGGGTTCAGCTGCAAGCCTGGCTGATCTCTCTCGATTGGCTCTCACCTTCAGCAAGGACGCCTTCGGGAAATTTCAGCTCCAGTTCACACTCTCACCAAGGAAATAAGCTGAGCAACCAAGCTGAATTATTTTGCCTCTAACAATTGCCTTCTGACAATAGTACTGCTTGGGTGGTGCTCTGCTTTTTCTGTTTTGACAATCCAAACTCAAATGGAGCTTTCTGTCAGTATATTACCTAGTGCCTGCTAACAACACAACAAACAATCGAAGCTGACTGGGTACTGTCATTAAACTGCCATCTAGCATAGCCAAATCTGATGATGCACTCTTTGCAGCTACAATATGTTGGCTTAACTATACCATCCAGAGACTCCTCATTACATTTCATTCTCTATGTTAGGACTCAAGTGGCAGTTCTTCTGCCTTCACTATCCAGTCTGGGCATTCACTGCAAACACATATTTACTTCTTGTATCCTAACAAGGGTTCTTAATTTCTTAAATTCCTGCTAATTTGGATTTGTTAAATGAAGCCTAGACAGGCCAATCACAAGAAATTTGCAGTATAAGAAAGCAGAGGCTCAGGTGGTCTCTCAAGCCAAGGAATTATACAACGTTTACATCAGCAAAAATAAACAGCATTAGGGCAGTGAATAATTGCAAGAAACCACAAAGGAGAGCTCCGTGTTCTGCACTCCATGATGTCTCCACGTTACATATTAATCAATGATCTCTGCCTGGCTAAAGAACTGGAGGAAACTCACATTTTGATTTTCAGAAGAGGCAAGACTAAATGGCCTACTGGCTTACTGTTGGCCTTAGGATCTAAGGCCGCATGTCCGTCCAAAGTCGTATATAACAGCAAATTCACGTTGAGGGCTTTTTTTGCATAAAGATGAAAAAAAAAAAAAGACAAGATCCTTCAGATGCCCTTATGCTCTGAAAAAGCATCACAAATGCACTTTGATACCTCCCAGTAACTCACTGGCTCAGTTTGCAAGTAAAAGTGAAAGCACAGAGCAGACGGATTTCCTGCCTGCCAGCCCAGCACAATTTTGTCTTTTCTGTCACTCACAACAGTACCAAAGGAAAGGTTAACAGGCCAAAGTGTGCACATGCAGGGAAAAAAAAAAAAAAAACAAGATCTGGTCTTTTTGCCAGGTGTCCTATCACAGCAGGGGGAACAGATGGAAAAATCAGCAAAATTTGGATGCGCAAAAACACTGCTCTATCAGCAACATGTTACCTATTTGAAAATATGACCTTCCAGAAGAGCGCTTCCTGCTAAAATCACAGGCTTAACATCACTTTACATTAAAAGTGAACGTCAGTTAAAAAAAATTGAGGTAAGAAACAGGTCTGATACTTCTGAATTTGTTCCTGAAAAGGAAAATTTACAGCTGAATCATTAGAAAGTCAATTTGCATCTGTGACAAACAAATGAAGAATTATTCAAGTCACGGTATCACCAATAGTATTAATGATCTTGGTAATGAAAAGCTGATGACTTTTAACAAGCGTTATCTAACACACAAAATAAATACTATTAAATATGAAAAGTCTTTTTGATTACACGTGGAGTTTAGAGACTTGTGAAAACCAGGCAAATTGGTATGCTGTTGTCTTCCCTACCTGTCACTGGGCAGAATAATGCCATAGCTCAGTTATTGTGAGCTCTGCTGGTGCACAAGTGTTGGCTCCAAACAAAATGTAGAAGTGCAGGCTCTCTTTCTCAATCTTTCCATTGGGAAACAATAGGTTTAAAACTATTACAAAAATGATGCTGAGTCGTTGTGTGCAACTAGGTATCACTGGCAACACAGGTTCCCGGCTAACAAAGATGTTTCCACATTTAAAATGTTTTTGCTCTGTATTTGTTATTCCTCTGCGAGAACCTTGCAGAGCTGCTTGTGCCATTTTTTCCTCTAGGATGCTGAGAGTCACAAAGGCATACTGTATGTCTTTAAGGAGAGTTAAAAGGCACGGTCAGATAGTCGATTCCTGACCAGGTTTGTAATTTAGAATTCAAGAAGCTTCTGTTTCAGCGCCTGTGATAAACACTCTTCTTTAAGGCTTTTAAATGCCAATCCTGCTTTTTCCTAAAATGTTAAATGCCTGCTTAAGAAAAATAAATAAATCCTGTCCAATCTTCACACTTCTTTACATGTACGATTTTAAGCCAACTTTTAAAGCAGCAATTAATAGATGAGATTTCTTAACAGGTAACAAGCAAGCTCAGTGGTTCTCTCAAGTTCTTTTGGTGACTGAAGTTTAACAGACCTTTGTGAATAACAGACACTTCCCACTACATTCACTCTATAGCAGAAGTACTGGAGAGAAATATGATTTTCTAAAACTGCACCTCCAGCTACATATTTTACTCCATCTCATTAATGGATTCATGTAACAAGTCTCATCTTTTACCTAAAAAAACAGTTCATACTTGTTTGGAGGGTAGACCTTGGATGTAAGGTGTATCTCACAGGGAATCAGAGGAACCCTCCAATTACAGAAGGATTAAAATCTAGGATGAATGATTTTTTGTGGCAGCATTTTCATTAATGAATTTAATTTTTGTTTTGATTAAATTGGACCCTTGATGCATTTATGACTGAAAGACATATCTAACAATGTGATTTCTCAAAAATAGGATAAATATAAATTTAATTTTAATAGTATATACACAGTAACAGATGATATACGAAAAAAACTCCCAGTTTCATTTAACAGAGTACTAATATAAAAGTATTCCTGGGATGAAGTCCTTAGAACACCTGCTAACCAGCCTGTAGTTTCATAGAAACATAGAATTGTTTGAGTTAGAAGAGACCCTTAAAGGTCATCTAGTATTCCTTTTTTTCTGAGGAAGGAGAAATGTGTTCCTAGATTGCATGTGTATAAGACACACATAAAAATACTTGGAGTGAATTTACATGCATGTTCTCATACACCTCCTGAGTACTATTTCCTTGCCTTTAAGAGGAAACACAAGAAATACAGCAATTGATCTTTTAAAACTGGATTGTTTACACTCAATTGAAAACAAATTCTAGAGATAGCTGAAAGTATGAAGAGGCAAAGGAAGGGAATGGGGGTAGATTCACAAAGTATCTTCACTTCACATAGAAGTTGTTTGAAAATAGAAGTAAAATCAAGGTCTCTTCCCTGACTTCCTATACAGTGTATTAACTATATTTTCTGTCCTGTTCATTTTCACTTCTCTGCCACAGGCAGGCATTATTTTGCAGGAATCATTTAGCAGTGCTTGAATCATTTAGAAGTGAATAGCAATTTGAGTGCCTTTCAGGTAAGCATTTAAGCTGACTTGAACTGCCTGTGCAAAGTAGGAACTGATATTCTGTTGAACCTCACAGGACTGATGCTTTAGTTTGGTGCTGTCCCTTGCTGTGGAATCACATCTGGTTGCCTTCAATAGGATTATGCAGTACAGTTTGAAAGACTCTACTCCTAGCTGGCAAAAGTTACAGGACCTGTGCAAAATGCAGTGGTTTTCCTTTGAGATGCTTTTCTTTATCAGGGCTGAAAGCAGAGGACAGACAATCCTTCCAGGAACAGCTCTGCACACTGCATTATCCAGTCTATTTCAGCTTGTTACAGTTCTATGTATATTAATTATCATCACCATAGTAACAGACATAAAGTGCATTTTACTTAAGAAGAAAGCACGATTAGTATTTTGTAGTTCCAATTTAAAATGTTATTAACCTTTCAGAATCATAACCGGATACTCTCAAATTTTTAAATGATACAGTATTTTAGTAAGTTTTGAAGCTGCCTTCATTAAAATCACTGGAGGTGCAAAGACATGCCTTTGGCTTTTAATGGGAACCATGTAAACTCCTAACTACCTGAACTAGCCACAGGAAATTTTTATGAATTATAGGTTATGATACCTCATGAGAATATGAAAAGAGTCTCACAACTTTCCAATTATGAAGAGCCTTTCCGTATTTATTACCTTCTTCTACTCTACTCATTTGCGAGGCCAAAGGGGATATTGAAAGAAGGTTAGGAATGTGTCAGCAAAAAATGACAGTATGAAAAGGTCATCAGGTTATTGGAAGGAAACTAAAAGTTTAGCACATTTGATTCAGGAACGTTTTTGTAATACAAACCATAGGCCACACAACCTTTGTGTTGCCAGATGGAACGAAACACTGTAATTCTTGGTGCCTCTGGGACCCAATCACTCTGCAGCAACTTGTTAAAGTCAGGCATCTCTTCAAAACAGCATGTACCACTGTGTCCAGGCTGGCCAAGTGTATGGCCAAATCTGTCCGGTTTAGCAAGGGATGGATCTCATTACACAGTTCTTTTGAGGGGAAATACAGATCAAACTTTGCTGGATGTCCCTTCTGGGGGGCATCCAGCAGGTCAGCAGAACACTCAGTGCTTACTGCCACCTCCAAGTTTATGTTTCATCACCAGCAAAACTCCTGCCAACACTAGTGGTGCAGTATCAGAAGGAAGGTGTTCATGATATCATTTGGGGATCAGGCCAACCCTATTAGATGTTATACAGCAGATGATGCACTGACTTCTAAAACAAAAACGTTTTATCTTTCAGGAAATTAAACTGTAAAAAGAAAGTATTAATGGTTTTTCTGCTTCACAGCATGCTTCTCTGCCTGTACTGAAACGTACAGCGTAAAGCCTCCAAACACAACACACCCCATGAACAGAAAAATACCTCATGTTCAAATACTTCTCAAGAGATGCATTTTAATTTACACAGTTTATTATATTTTGCCTTTTGTACAACCCTACATTAAAATCACACCTTAGAATCACATGCAGATTCATAACTGTGTATATGACATGGATATCTGTAAGGTTCATCACAAACAGAACATGAAAGACTGACCAAAACATAGTACCGACAGTTATAAACTGCAGGAATACTGAGACTTTGTCTGGTAACAACTTCGTAGTATGCCATCTGGGAAATAAACCCAAATAATAGTGAGTGATTATTTTTTCACAGTCTAAAATAAACCATTGCGTTTTTTTCTGTGAGCAAAAGCAGTGGCTGAAACAAAATCTTCAAGAAACCATCAAAAGTTTAACATACACAGAAACGCATAAATGAATTCATCTAATGTTACCCGTGTTGTAGCATGTAGTTTAACATTTGTGATACAGATATATACTTCTCACTTCATATTCATTGTCATCAGAGGTGCAAAACCATCTTTATTGCAGTATAGAAAGCAAAAGTAATGAACTATGTGCTTATTTAAGATGGAATTCCATTCAGCCCAGAACATGATGGTGTATCTGTATGAATATTGTTTTTTGTTTGAGCAATATTTAGCATTCTTCCATCTATTTACACATTTACATCAGAATTCAGTCATTATAATAATAGGAAGGCATCCCAGGGAAAACAAGGATGTCTCATCCCTGTTTTGCAGGCAATTGGGCAGCAGAGATATGTGTCAAATAACAGGCACAGGACAAATCAGCACTAGAGGCAGAAATCAAATTTAGACAGAAACTAAGTTGGGAGAGAAAATGATGCATCAGATCTTGATTAATTAGAGCAACATAATTGTTGTATAAACACACTGGAAAACTTATAGGCATAGAGTAGGGGAACACTGATTTTTTTGTTATGAGAGCTAGAAGAGAGCTCTGCTCCAAAGTGACCAAGTGGTTCTGTACTCAGATCAGGTGTGGAAAGGACAGGTTCTAGGCCGTGGGCTGAAGTAGATTCATAGGGATCTCTGTATGCATTGTGAATGTCCCAGATACTAACCTACTACTCACTCTACTGCCCTTCAATCCAAATAAGTAAATAAATAAAATGAATATTAAAAAACCTCCCATTTTCCTCTCCATGTAAACAAGGGGTGAAAAAAAAAGAAAAAACAAAAAACACAAAATACTTTGTGGGAGGGAAAATATCCAGGGAACTATATTCAGAGGAAGTGTGAATTTTCCGACAGGTATTTATTTCTCCAAACCACTCTCTATGCTATTGCTGCAGTATCTTTCCATCAGAGAAATATGGAAGCAGTAAGGCTGAGAAATGCAGCCAAATGCAGCCACCTGCAGATAGTAGGAAAATCACAAAATATTTCCTGAGCAGCAGATGCCTGTGTTTAGCTTGCTGCAGTGATTGAGGAGAAACAGGAGACTGAAGGCTCAAGGAGGAAAAAAAAAACACAACAAGAAAGATTCAGTGCTTCAACCACCGAAGGATTAAATTAAGAGATAAATAAAAATGTAAATCTGGGTGCATATGTCTTTCTAAGAGGTATAAAATGTGCTGAGTAAGCAGGAATCTATAGGTTTTTGTTTTCCTTGATTCAGGTCCACATTAATATTTCCAGTCTCGGAAATGTCATCTCTTGCTGAAAATGAGATGTTCCTGACAGAAGGAGTTTCACCTTTTAGAAGTGTTTAGCCTAAGGGTCTGAGCTAAAGCAAATATGAATCAATAACACCAAGTGAAACAAAGTAAATAATGGAATCAATGGGAAAACTCCCACTGAGTTGAACTGTCAGTGGACTGCGGATGATGCCATAAGGCAGCAGGAATATATCCAGAGGGAGGGAAATCCTGAGAGAAAAAAATGTTTAGGATAAAATGTTACCACATTTCTTAGTATGATTAAGAGCTATGAAATGAATTCAGCAATTCATTTCCACAATGCCCCCATGGGGATGTAATGACCAACCTCACTAAGGGCCCAGACACTGCCAAGGCTGGTAGGAATGTGCTATGTTTGGGTAATAGAGCAAAGCATTACTGGAAGAGAAGCTATAATCCTTGATTGCTGTGCATACTAGCAAATATACCTATATTTCCTGTCAATGAGGGCTTTTAATTTTAGTTTCAAGATAAAAGGAAAAGAAAACACACTGAGCATGAGAAATACACTAGGAGGAATAGACAGATAGTACTGTAAATATGAAGACTGAAAAGATTGATTTTTTCTGTAAATTTTCCTTAGATCAATGCCTGTAAGAGCTAAACGGTTCGTAATGACCAATTAAAAAGCAAGACAGAGTCATGCGAGAAAAGTCGGACTATATGTAACAACAGAAAATGAAAGGAAGTGTACAATAGCTGTAAAAATATTTCTGCTTACCTTTTAAAAATACTTCCTTTGTTATTCAACTTTTCCTACTTTCCATCTCACTAGAATTGAAGGAGCTTAGTGCATCCCTTCAATTCCACCATTTTCTGTTTGACCACGACTTTTAGAGGATCCAGAATTGCCAGAAAATGTTCTGGCCAAGAGTTAAGAGCTCAGGACTGCTTTCTCTTCAGGTTTCACAGACAAAGAAGTAAACTGACTTGTTCATGGTCATAGGGAAATCTGGAGCAGAACTGATAAACAAATCCATTTCTCCTCAGCCAGCATTCAGAACCGTAACACAAAAACCACAATTTTCTCAATACCTCAGTATTGTCACAAAAGATCTAAAGGAACTAAATTCTGACAAAATAATTGCTTACTCAAGAAAGGCAATCTGTGCTGGGAAAGTTATGTTTTAACCACCAGTTTCACACAGTCTTCAGCTAAATGCGTGATAGCTGTAGTATTGCCAATCAAGAGCTCAGGTTTGGCAGACTTAGATACAGAAAAAGGTACAAGTTCTTTACTACTATGACTCACCTGCACTTCATGGAGGGTAAAAATTACAGTAATTGCCCTTCGCATCACTGGAAAGGCCAAGGCTTATTGGGAATGCGAGAGATGATCTCTCATTTCTAACTGCTTGTTTATATCCACTTCCTGGAGTCCTGTTAAGGACAGGAGAAGCACTGCTGGCTGGTCACTCCTCTGAAATTGTAAAGAAACAATGAATTCTCTTGGAACTGAATAGATGCTATACACCATACTAAAATTGTTATGTTGAACAAAGGTCTGGCTAAAGCCAGCTTAGCCTAGCACCTCTAAATAATGCAGCCAAAAGCATTTTCGATTGTCATAAATGAGATCTAGTCAGTCTCTTAGCATCAATATTAGCTGTGTGGTTGTGTGGAAATAGCTTTGTTCAAGACGCTTAAGATCTTAGTGTTTGTTCTGAACAATTCTGAAGAAGGATATTAATAGTTTGGCAAAGATCCTAAACTCATTGTTTGTAATGAAGGCTGCCCAGTAGCTGGATGAGTTCAAAGGATCCTTGTCTTTTTAAATTCAAGACTGAATAACATTATATCTTCTTTTGAATGCTGGCCTATAAAACCATCTGCTTGTACAGTTGCTCTAGATTTCTCATTATTTTAGACTTCACACTATGTGTCTGTTATTTTAAATTACAGTGCTGTAATTCACACCTGCTGACATGAGAGAAACAGCTGAAAAATCTTAATGTTACTAAAGGCTGTTGTGCTCAAGGGATATCAGAAAGCATAAACAGTTTGGCATTAATGCCCTTGTCAGTGATTTTTTTACAGTGGGTGGGCTGAAACTTGCTGATGAGAGACACGTTAAATCACTGTCTGGAAGCCTTGACTCAGCACCTCCCAATTTTTCAGCTCCACTGGCCAATGTAGTGGCTTTACTATGGCATGTAGAGTACTCGAGCCTCTCTGTGGCACCCAACGATGAGCGAACTGCTACCAGCACTCTGCCATCTCTGGATGCCAGTGTGGGCACTTTGTGAACTGATCCCCTAGAGTTTTCCAAAATGACTAAAACAACAGAACAACTGAAACATATACCAAAAAAAGAAAACAAACAAACAAAAAAAAAGAAACCACCACCAACAAACAGTCTTCCTGTGACCTTTTTGTTAATATTTCTTTAATAAAGTTGCTCATAAACCGTTCTTATAAACTAATATGAAATGATCTAGACCATATGTAGCAATTCCCTCTGAGATTTCCCACACATTCTCACATGCATCCTAGCATGACACATGAAAACATCTACCTACAACCTTGCTACATATTGCTAAGAATTTTTCACAAATTTAGAGAATTAATATATCCTTCAGCAGACACTTGATAGCTGCTTCAACCTTCTTTTACCCTTTCTACAAGTAGTGCTGAATTTCACAGAATAACAGACCAGCTGAGGCTGACAGGGATCTCTGGGTCCATCTGGTCCAAGCCCTGCTCACGTTGCCAAGGCCCACATCCTGGCAGACTTCGAAGATCTCCAAAGAGGGGACTCCAAAGCCTTGCTGGGCAACCTTTGACAGTGCTCCGTCACCCACACAGCACATAAGTTCTTCCTGGTGTTTGTGCAGAACCTTCTGTGTTCACATTTGTGCCCACTGGCCCTTGTCCTGTCACTGGATACCACTGAAAAATGCCTGGCTCCATCCTCTTTGCACCCTCCCTTCAGGTATTTATACACATTGATAAAATGCCCCCTGAATCCATACAGAATATCTAGGCAAAATAGCTATTACAGTATAGTAGGTGCAGCCTAAACTGTTCCAGATGTATTTCCTTGTGTGGTTAAGCCCATAATTCAAGAAAGTTTATGCAGTCTCCCTAAATAACTTTAAAATTATGTTTCTGACAAGTAGCTTCTTTAGAGTTAGTATAAACTTTTTCCTAACAAGAATAAACTAAGAATCACGGAGATAAGAGAGTTGGTTCAACTAAACCATAGAATCCCAGCTTTATTTAAACAATACTGTCTGAAACAAGTTTCCAGAGCTTAAAAGCTGGAAAGATTCATGAGTAGTTCAGTAAACTACTTGTTGCTCCTCTTACTGGACTCTCGAGGGAGAAATCTGAAAAAAAAAAATACACATCTTTGCAACACACCACTACACTCAATCAACAGAATACTATGTTTTAAAAATGGTATGGAGGAACTCAGCTGTAAATTGAGTGTCAGTGTTCTCTTGAATTGGCCACAACAACATATTTGTCTTACTGCTCTGACAGTCGAACAAGCAGGCATGCATGAATGATGCTTAGGAATGGCACTTGTGTGTGTACTGTTTCCCAAAACTTGTTCAAGGACATGTCACCCTTGGAATGCACAATTCCTAATTCTGTCAAGTTAGGTGTCTCCACGGGTTATCAGCCAAGTAATTGTCAGTTCTTAAACCTAAAAATGTCTAGGGACAACTCCAAAGATCAATGGGAACACAGAGATATTTTGGCTTTCTCCTCTCCACATGCTTACCTTCCTTCATCTGCAGGTTTTTCCCACATTCTGTTCTGCTTTCATACGTCTAGGTCTGTGCCAAATGGTGACCCAGCCCCAACCTGGGGCCACAGAGGGTGGACTTGAGTTGGTGTGCACTGAGCACTGCAAACCAAGGTGACCACAGTGAAGCTGCAGGCAAGGCCTGTTACAACGAAAGTGTGTTGAGAGCATTCCCAGCCACTGTCCAGTCTCCTCCACCCTCGTGCCTACTACTGCCAGCCCTCATACCAGACTGCAGATCGTCTGACTTCACACATCTCCCTTCTGCCTCTCTGATCCTACTTGGAGGGTTCCTCCTTCACTCCTTAGGATCAGAGCTGCCAGCAGCTCGTCCTGCAGACACCTCAGCTGAGGTTCAGCCCCTGTTCTTGATGCAGCTTTCACTGGAATTACTGAGAAAGTCCCGATGGCCTCCTCAGAGCACGGCAATGCACCTCACCAATCACAGCTTGTTCACAGGGTCAGGCAGACCAGGAAACACCAATAATGCATGCTGGGGGCACAGGAAATCAATTACGAGAACCAGTAAACTTACCCAGATTCTAAGCAATGCTGAGATACATATGCACAACATCACCAATGGGATCGGGAACACGTGTGCAAACTCAAGGGACAAGCAGATCATCTTGTTTTCACAGAGTCACAGAATCACAGAATCATAGGGGTTGGAAGGGACCTCTGAGGATCATTAAATCCAACACCCCTGACAATCAAGCTCCCTACAATGGGGGAAAGGGGCAACACTCACCTCAGAGGGACCTAAATCACCACCACTTCTCCTTGGACTGACTCAGATTTCAGCAAGTAGAAGATGATCTACATAGGGAAACAACAGGACAACAAAGCGTATCAGCAGGACATAGCATTATTACCAAAGATTTGGGTGAGGCTTTACTCTCTAATCTTAGCTGTGACTTTCTCTGTGGTCAAACTATGCACTGTCATTTTGCTTCACGTCAGCTGCTTCCTTCACCTCACTTCTGATTTGAAGATGCAGACAAACAGAGGTAAAAATGCTGTGCAACAATTGTAGTCTTGCAGTGTTCAAAAAGAGTGTCATTTTTCTTATGGTAGAGAAGTAAAAATAACAAGTTTGGTACTTGTTGTAAGAAATAATATGCCATTAAACATTATTAAATGCACTGGCAACCAAATACTATTTCATCTGAGTCTCCTGAGTTCTCCCAGTGAGAAACTGAGATTAGTCTGAGCAATTACTTGAAAGTTATAAAATAGTGTGTGTTTTGCTCAGAAAAAAAATTATGGGTAATCTCTGAAATCTCTTGTTAAAACTAGTCTCCCATATAATTTGTCACTTTTACCCTATCACTAACCCAGTTATCTGATAAAGATGCAGAAAATTGTCCTTTACACAGATGGGAAAGAACTTCCCTTCATAGCCTGGGTCCTGTTTCGCTGCTGGAGTGAGAGGAGCAGGAATGCCATCCTGGCAGTGGGCATGGGGAGCTCCATTACCAGGCTTTGCACTGGCCTTTCAAGGAGCAGAGGCCAGGAGCGCAGGAGGAGCAGCAGGCACTGTGCTGTGCCAGCCTCTGGACACTCTGAATCCTCAGGAGAAGCAGACTGGCTCCTATTGCACCTCCCTGTGTCCTCCCATAGCCTGCAAGCACAGAGGATAACCATGAGCATTTGCTTAACGTGCTGCTGCTGACTTGTGGCAATTAAGGCTCTCTACCTTGTTTTCCGGTCTGTAGCTATAAGAAAACTATGTTCTAAGTTAAAAGTTCCTCTCACTGCTGCTGCTGCTGATGGAAGCAAAGCATTTATTGGAAAGTAGAGTTATGGTATATAGATAAAAGAAAATTTGTTTTGTTTTCAATGCAAAAAAAAAATATAGGTAGTGTCTTTTAAACCTGGAAAAAAACCACAAAACAGTGTAATCAGTTGTAGTCTCAGTTATCAAGACCTTCTTACATCAAAACCTTGAGATTCAGGAATAAGGAACATGACTGCGTTCTTCACAGAACATTCCCTGACTGTATATGTGTGTAGCACTTGCAACACCCTCCAAGTCGTGCCCCATCATGCACTGGTATCCATGCAACATGAAGGAAAACTGCTCTGAATGAAAATCTCTTGTAAGTTGTTCCAAGGTTTCAGTTAAAATATAGGTAGAAAATCCAAAGGGCATTATACAATCTTACTGAAGTTTGTTAAATTAGTGCTATATGTTCCAATTTCTGTCTCCTTCCATAAAAGCTGTAAAATCATTCAGCCATCTCCCATTGTTCCCTAGGATTTTTTACAGCAGATTGGAAAGGCTGAGAAATAAATCTGGCATTAGGTTTTGCTTTCATAAAAAATTTTTTAATAGTGCATTCAAACCAAAATAGGAAAATACTGATTATATATATACATGTTTAAATAAATCAGTATTTTCTGAATTGGAGAAGTTGTGACACTATTGTTCACTTTTTAGGTTTTTTTATTTTTTTTTAATACAGAGTCAAATTAATATAAAAATTCCATGAAGTATAAGCAAAAAATCCATTGCTGAGACTTGAATTGTGGTCTCAGATAAAAGACGTTGGCTAACAGAAAGATAAGCTCTCACAGGATATTCAAGAAACTGCTTTTCCTTAAACTCCTTATTCCTAGAAATACATTAATACAAACCTATATTTCACCTGTATGAAATGCAGGAGACAATTCCATGCTTCTGATTCCAAATCAGCTAGTGCTTTCTCTTTTCACCTCTCCTGATGCCATCTCATTTCACTGGTGCTCTGCTTCTTTTAGCCACCTGGCCAAACATCTTTTATCCATTTAAAGAACCCCTGTAAAAAAGTGAATTCCCGCTGATTTTAAACCATACTAACGAGGCATCCATCACTTTATTTTCTGGCTACTCTATGAATGCTGATACAAAGTCAACTTTCACAGAGTAGAAGTTATTTATGAAGACAGTTTCATTTGCCCTAAACAACGCTCCACTTTTAATAACATTGTCACAGAACAACTGAACTTGGGAGCCCACTCAAAGATTTTTTTAAATGTCTTGGCTCAGAAAGCTCTGTTTTCTGCAAGGTTGTATTTGAACTATACATCTCTATATTCCAATATGTAGTTAAAGACACAGATAACAGATCTGCCAATGGTGCTGCTTCATGTAAAGTGTGTCATCAAAGATGCAGTTGCACCTGTGTATTCCTTCCTGAAAAGCAGAAACACCAGAGCACCATACTGTCAAGTCCCCCTGCAATTTAGGCCTTGTCCTTCCTATGCACTTCAACCCCAAATCCTATTCATTTGGACCCTATAAACCCCAGTGATATAAAAGACTTTCAGATCTTCAGCTTCTGTTTGTGTCACTTTTTTTTCTCCCAGATCTTTATTCGGATACGTAAGTCACATACATTAATGATGATACCATGGTTTGTCCTGGCTTGACCTATATAGCATGGTGGAGGTCTTTGCTATCTGTCCCATTTCCCTAACAATACGGATGTGTTAGAGCAGTGATTTCCTTGAAGCCGAAGTACAGTGAACAGGGGTGCAGCAAGAGTACACATCTGTACCCGCAGCATGCACCAGGGCCAGTGAACTGGGCAGAGCTCCCAAGCAGTACATGGGCACGCTCTTTCTGCTTGTTTCACAGTTATTTAGGATAGCAAGAAAAAATAAACAATGATTTCTTAGGCAAAAAGGTTGTTTAACCTGTGTGAGATTGTGATGGTTTTCAGGCTACATTAAGCCTGACAGTGAAAAATCCACTCCCTGTAATTGCAGATGTAATAACTGTAGAAGATCTAAATTAAACTGCTTCCCTCAACTGAAAGCTGTGACCTAAGTCTTAGTAGAATACTCTGATAACAAGAAGGTTCCCTAGAATTCATTCACAATGGTAATTTAGTGAACTGCAAATTAAAGCAAACTGAAGACCAAGCTGCTGGACTCTTAAACAAAAACACTCACTAAATCTTTTCAAAAATATCTATTTTCTTCCCACTAACCTGTAATGCAAGAGAAGAATGGATTAACCAATTAGTATCAAGACTAAAGACTGATGCTGATACTGCCCTTAGGTTTTGTTCCCAGTATATTGCATTACCGCAGAATCAGTACATTCAGAATTGGCTCTACAAAGCTGAAAAGTTCCTGCCAGGATAAAATGAAGCTGCTTTTTATTAATACAATGACCAGAAATATCACACAAGGCCCAACGTTTATTCTAAATAATTTCTTTATTATAAAATTGTATTTTTATTTACATTGCATCACAAGCATTGCATGCATTATAATATATATTTTGAAGAAAAAAACCTTAAATATAACACGGTAAAATAAAGGTACTTTTAAGGAGTTCACTTTTTGGCTAAGATCAAAGGTATTGTAGTGCAGAGTTCAACTGTGCTGAATTTTGTGAATGAAATGTTTACGTGAGATCTCAGTCCAGTCCTCAGAGACTTAGCTGTCTGGTTCTTTCAGTTACTTTTGATATAGAGAAGAAGGAATTGTATAGCTCTAGTAATAGCCTTTCAACCTCCAAATAATATCCTCTAACAAATTATGCCACTGACGTTTAGATGACTGAGCTTCTTGGTTATAGTACAAGTGGGGTTATTTGCTTTTAATTCCAATTTTCTATGCAAAACTCCTTCATCATTCATTGTTTTCCACTGAAATAGTGTCAGAAATTCTAATAATTAACAGTTTCCTGTGATTTGTTTGAATATCCCATGCATTAGAAAATATTTTCTTCCACTGAACTATATATTGTGATTCTTATAAAACTGTTATAATTGCAAATAAGCAAAAATAAATTTTACTAATACATATTCTACATTTTCATACCCAATGCAAATAGAACCTATAGCACTTCTCAAAGGAAAAAGGCTTCTTCTACCTCAGCAAAGTCTTTAGGATCATGCTTGACACTCTGCTTAAAAAGAAGATCATGACTGAAAGTGTTCACAAATCAGGGCCAAGAAGACAAGTGCTCATCACTGTGAACTGATGAATAAGCATTCTAAATGTACTCTGCCATAAAAGTTAGCTTTCAAACTACAAAAGGTATGAAATTCACCTTTGTACAATGAAAGAAGAAAATATCAAGTCCAGGTACTAAATAATAAATCCGTCAGGGATTCAAATGACTCCGTTAATTAGTAACAGAGTCTGAAATTTTAATCTCTAGGTCACCCATTCAAAACCAGCTAAATTCAGTAATAAAAGGTTACTGCTGCTTAATGACAGCTTCCTGAACAAGCAAAAAGAATGTGTTTAGAGGTAGCCTGACAGAAAGCCCAAGGACAGAGGGAGTCCTTTGATTGCAAATCCAGTAATTTGAAAGAAAAGACACTTGTTAACATCAGTCACAATGCATCAATATTTTTCCCCACACTAATGGGAAAGTCATAACAATATCGCATTTGAGGAAGTTGGGAAGGTTTTCTCTTTGATAGTGTTGAATTATCTTGGTTCTTTGCAGTGATCCACATGGAGGGAGCTTTCCCAGGTACAGTGCTCCTGTGTGGCTGAGTCATCACACAGGAGTGGCTTTCATGGAGATGGCTTTTACAAGAGGGGAATTATTTTGTCAGGGTAATATAACAAGCAGTGTCTTGAGGGGAAAGGAAAAATCAAAGGTAGCGGGGAGCCGACTCTATTCTTTTCTACATCAATTTTTAAAACCTTAACTGTACGGGCCTCCAGTAACTAGAGTGAATGTTTCAGAGTGTGTGGGCACTACCAGATCAGGCGATGGATTTTCTATTATCTCTTCACAGAAGAAAAATGTTTGCAACCTTGCAAATGTGAAAGGCAGAGGATGGTCAGGACTATTGGAATCATCCCCAATAAGGAATAGATGCATACTCTTAGGGGGAAGATGGGTCACCTATCAGCATTATCGTAAAAAAGTCTGGTAATGAACATCAGCTCAGCACATTTGACAAGAGCTTTTGAACCAGATCTGTGAGGGAGCTTGTCAGAGATCAATTTGGCAACTTCTCATTAATGCAGTGACTGGAAACTGCACACAAGACCTAACAATTTACTCTGTGCTTGTGAGAGGACTGTGAGAGAAGAAATCCTGTTTTCACTAATAGTTCATGCTTTATGAACAAGGATATGGAGCTACTAGCACATACTACTGTCAGGCAATAGTGGTCTTTCTCTTGGTATTATACACCAGCTCATTCACCTCCCTGCTTCCCATCTGATTCAGAAAATAAAATCTCTGGAGCTTTCTTACACCACTAGTGCTTGTCTCCTGCTGCCACATGATCATCATAGGTATTACCCTGCAAGCTCAGGGGGCATCTAACAATTCAGGCTGAAGTAGCCAATACATCTCACCAAGCTGACACCAAGCCCTGCGGTGTGGTTGACATGCCCAAGGAATGGAATGCTGTTCAGAGAGACCTAGGCAAGCTCGAGCAGTGGGCCCACGTAAACCTCATGAGATTCAACAAATCCAAGCACAGAGCCTTGCACCTGGCTCACGGCAACCCCTGCTATCTGTACAAGCTGGGGGATGTAAGGATGGAGCACAGCCCTGCTGAAAAAGACTTGGGGGTAGTAGTAGATGGCAAACTGGATATGAGCCAGCAATGTGCCCTTCCAGAACAGAGAGGCAGCTGTATCCTGAGCTGCATCAGAAGAAGCATGGCCAGCAGGTTGAGGGAGGTGATCCTGCTCTTCTACTCTGCGCTGATGGGGCCTCACCTGGAGTACAATGTCCAGATCTGCAGTCCTCAGTACAGGAGAGACATGGACCTGTTGAAGTGCATCCAGAGGAGGGCCACAAAAATGATCTAAGGGATGGAACACCTCTCCTACGAGGACAGGGTGAGAGCTGGGGCTGTTCAGCCTGGAGAAGAGAAGGCTCCAGGGACACCTGATAGTGACCTTCCAGTATCTAAAGGGTGGCTGTAAGAAGGAAGGGGACAGATCCTTTATCAGGGTCTGCTGTAATAGGACAAGGGGAAAGGGCTTCAGACTAAAAAGGGGAAGATTTAGATTGAACGTAAGGAAGAAATTTTTTACGATACGTGTGTTGATGCACTGGAACAGGATGCTCAGAGATGTGACGAAAGTTCTGTACCTGGAGATATTGAAAGTCAGGCTGGACCAGGCTCTGAGCAACACAGTCTAGCTGTGCATGTCCCTGTTCATTTCAGAGGAGCTGGACTAAACCCTTTAAGGGTCCCTTCCAACTCAAAAGATTCTACAATTCTATGGTTCTATGATCTCTGCTGAAGATGGAGAGAAAGAATCTCTTCCAGAAGAAATTCAGAACAAAAGCCAAAGGCAGCTGCTCTTTATCACATCTGAAAGAATGTATCTTTCCCCACTGACTACTGAGGAGTCCATGGAAATATCCCCTACTAGATTAATGTTAGCTGTGCAGAAGATTCCCCATCTTCCCTCAAAGTGTATCGTTCTGCATTTGTCTGTTTACAAGCAGCGAGAAAGAAAGGGAAAGCCTGACTATCTACAATATATCTTGCTTTGCTTGCAGGCCTTTTTGGTAATACTTAATAACAACAATTTATCTTGACAACACTTTTTATTTTACATATATTTGCTAGAGTACTTATTGTCTTGAACTCCTAAATTATAGGCACAAAAGAACAACAGATAAAAACAAAGAAACAGAAACTAATTTTAATGTCCACATTAAAAACGATGGAGACAGATTTTCCTAAGATACCATGATTCAAGCCTTTTAAGAAATCATGAATCTATACCTATAGTTTACACTTCATGGAAAAATATGAGGAAGCTGTTTTAGACCATGGAATATTGTAGAATATTTTCTGACACATAAATTTCTCTGCATCTCAGATTAACTAATGTTTCTCAGCAGCCTTTTAGTGTATTTTAGTATAACAAGGACAACAATTACTGTGAGGCAAAATAAGAGTGAACAGTATTCTTGGCTACTACTATTTGGGCACGAAGAAGAATCTGTAGATTTAGTAGGATCACAGATCAAAACTTGGTTAAAACCACTCAAAAAAGGGTCAAGAATCAATTATCCTCTACTTGTCGTGTGCCTTCACTTACTAGCATTATTTCTGTCCTATATTTCACCACATCCTTAAAATTCATCTTCATCAAGGTCCAAGCACAGTCAGACCCCTGACTCAATACTTGAGACAAAGTTAAACTGAGACACATTTTATCTATAGAACTCTACAGCCTGACCTCATAATCCATTTTGATGGCCACAGTCAACTTCAGCATAATTGATTACAGGAGTAGATCTATGTTTGCAAATATCTGAGCTCTGCTCTTAAAAAAAAAAAAAAGCAAAAATACAAGCACATTTTCTTGTCAATTCATTACAATTTTATGCCTTTGAATAATGTCCACAGCAGAGTCTTTAGGGGCAAGTTATAATTACTAATTTAGTATTGCACTGGATAACATACTTAAAGCCTTTATTCATTTTTCATTTAAAACAAAAAACAAACACAAACAAAAATTGAATTTTTCAGTATACTGCTTTATGAAAAAATACTTTGTTGGACAAGTAGAGGGAGAAAGGAAAAAAGAGAGTAAAAAGGACATCTTACAAGGGGCAAATCCCCCACTTGGTGACAAGGCAATCTGGGGTACTTATGGTCATGCAAGTCTTGCTTTTTTAATCCTACAAACCTGTTTTAAGAAAAAGCCTGCAGTGAAGTAAAACCTATTCAAGATGTTTTAGTGATTGTTTGCTGAGTAAATAGATCATTTAGGGAGTTACTTTCTTTCCTGATACTTTTGTTTCCTGTGGGAAATGGTTAGGAAGGACATATAGACCCTGTCAGGTTTGTACAGATAGTGTGAGAGAGAAATTTTAGCACTGGTCATTTACCACTTCATGAGTCTTTCGCCACTACCAATGTAATCCAGTGGATGCAAAACAGTGGCAGTGAAGTAGTAAACATTGGAAATAACATATTACTAACCCTTCAGGTGATATTTGTCTTTGTATTTTTAAAGATTATTTATATATTATTTCATTACTATTATAATAATATCTGGCTGATATTTTCTTATTTTAACACTGGTTATTCTCTTCATTTTCTAAATGCTCAGACTCTTGTTGGTACCCCATCTAGTTCTCCATCTTAATGATAGGCAGCTCACGTTATATACCCTCAGTCAAAAAATGAGGAAAAGCAAAAGATAAGGAGTATTAGACAGGCTTGACACAGGATGCAGCTCAGCAATTTCTATTTATGGATCCATTTTCCATATCCACCCATCCTGTTTTGAGAAGGATGATGGAGTAAGTCATTTTAGTTTAGCACTAAACCAAAATAATTCATTTGGATTTCACATTTCTTAATATTATTTGTATCTGTTTTTCTTACGCATTTAGCCATTCATCTTTGTACACAGTTCATTGCATTAATCATCCATGAGCCACTTCACAGTTAATTTCTGCCCTGGTGGTTTAACCTCCAAGTCACGCTTATTAAAAGATTCAGGGAATAAGGCACAACTTATACAAAGAATTTTTTTGTCAAGGTTGCAGAGCACATGGCTGATACTTCATTAACATTTAGTTCCATATCACACTGTAATATGTAGTAATTCAACTGACTAAAATAGGGCAGAATTAGGCAATATCTAAATGCAGAATTGGTAACAAAACTGGCCCTAAGGAGGAGCTTATTCATAATTTGAAGGGCTTATATTACTTGGAATATCCCTTGTCTAAACACTTGACTATCAGTTGCTTCAGCACAGGCTGTATGATGAATTGGGTAGCATGCTTTGTCTCCGCAAATTCATATTGTTCTCTGGAGCTGTAGATACCCAGTCCCATTACATTGTCTCTGACCAAACTTTTGACCACTTACTCTTTCTTAGCCTTGAAGGGCATCAGGAGAATTTCCTCACAAGTCATCAAGCCACTTCATGTCTAGCTGCCTTTTGTATACTGCTCACTCAGCAGCACCCACCCAAGGAGAAGAGTTCCTAATCCCACCTCCTACTGTACACACATATACACTGGGTTTCTTCAAGAAGGGTTGTCAACAAGTGTTACGCTTTCAGTCACAGCAAGAGAAGAAAACTGCTTCACTCTCACAAGAACAAGCAGAAACTGCCTGGATGAACAGCCCTGCCTGCCCTGTCTGTATTTTCACTGGTCACTGCACATCATTCTGGTCAACATTTATATGTTCCTGGGTCAAAGAATGCTGGCATGTAGAGGAAGCAAGAACTAGATGTTTTTGGTCCTTCTTTCTTCCTCTGGCTAGTGCAAGAGACAACAATAAAGATGTCTTGTCCTGGACAACAAGCATGGGTTGTGACTCCAGCTGGTAATAAATCTAGTTTCCTGACACAGGACCTCAGGGACAGACCTGCTTTCAAAAGTACCTGCTTTCTACTCCCTACTTTTCCTTTCCTCATGTATAGACTGCTAAGAACTGCTCTCCAGTTTCATCCTCCATGTAGTTCGTATGCCATACGGTCCATATTCCATGGACCAATAATCATAGAATCATAGAATCATAGAATCATAGAATTAGCTAGGTTGGAAAAGACCTACAAGATCACCTAATCTGCACTTGTGTTCTCAGACTTGTATCATTCTAGGTCAAGCCTGTGATTTCCTCTCATGGAAGAGATCAGCTGGACTGATGAACTTTGCAGGATGTAGTAATATGGATAGCTCCAGGATAGGGAGGGTGTCTTCTACTGTGCAGTCTACAAAAGGCTGGGAGGGTGCCAGATGTCTGGGCCTTCAGGACACCTGGAAATAGGAGTGCACTGTAGGTAAGTTTGTGGCCTGGAAGCCTGGCACAAGCTCATGTTGCTAATCTTCCACTTTCTGTATGAAGTGTAAGTGGACAATGGCTTAAATGAAGTTATATTCTTTCAAAATGGCCACGGGATGGCTATGAGTGGCACAAACACATCAGTGATGGAACAGTTAGCCAGAGATGCAAAAAGACCATTGTGGTGAAAGGTGTGGTTCCCAAGAGGCCTAGCAGAGATCTCTCTACAGCCACAGCAGGACTGTGAATAGGACAGAGCTGCTGAGAGGACAAGTCAGAAGAAAACTTACCCATGGCAACATGTATGGGAGACCAGCAAAGCAGTTATATAAACATTGATAGAACTGTGGTGAATAGTTTCACTATTTAATAGTATTATACAAGTTATTCCATTGAAATTCCAAGACAAACATTTGCCTCATAATAATTTTTCTGTCCACTTGAGTTCTGTGCTATCACATTGCCACTAAAAACTAAAACAGAGGAATAAGCATGAGGCAACAGAAGACAGAAAATCTTTGAAAAGAGATGGTGAGGTTGTAGCAAAAGATAGCATGACACCAAACTGTTTCTGATAAAGATCTTTAAAGACAATCCCATCCATTTTTTTTCAGTATGTTGTAGCTTTCACAGAAGGCATGGGATAGGTCATGCCAGCCCAACTCCTTACAAAAACATGACTTTTTCCTGCCTGCTAAGTAGGATGGATTAAGTCTTTGTTCCGATTCTACTGGAGAGAACAAATTACTTGAATCAGGCTGAATGCAATGTGGAAAATTTTGCTGTCTATCAGGAAACACTCCTCACAGAAAGAGAACAAAATCCTAATCTTAAAGATCTTTTCATGGGTAATTTGCAAATCAATATTTTCCTAATATGGATTGAACACTAAGCTGTGTGTCCATTGAAAGAAACTAGCTTAGTGCTAATCTTAGGGGGAAAAAAAAGTGGAACAACGGGTAACAACTTCATTTAATGGGTGATTCTAGGAGCATGACGACCTTACCCAGATGCCTCATTCAGTTCTGTTTGGAATTTGTCCTCTGTTTTCACGTACATAAGTTAACAATTAACTTACTTTGCTGTCTCTCATCTGTTGATTCAAATACAGAAGGAGAAGAACATGGTAAGTTGTTTTCATTTGAGCAAAATAGTCAGTGCCAATGATGAATCAAAACTCAGTTTTGAGAATAGGGAACAGGCATGAATACTTTGCAAAAGTAGAAAGTAGCCAGTTACTGGTTAACCTAAGAAAATATTTGATAATATCTCCCACAGTGGATATATTATACAAATATATTGATGTTCAACCACTGTTACAAAAAACAACTATTCGCTTTACACATTAACAATTACCTTGCAGGTTTATTCAAGACAAAGGTAGCTTCCCATCCTGTTCCCTGAGATGTTAAAGGAAACATATTGTATAAAAGGTAACTGTAGAGACAAAGAGGTGTGAAACCATTAGAGAACTTTCTTCCACTTGTGCTCCAATTTGGAGACTTGATTTACATGTAAATACTTACTCTTTTCCCCAGACAATGCTCATATTCAGTTCTTCTTTATTCTTTCAGATACACTACCTGCAGGAAGACTTTCATGGCACAAGTACCAGTCCAAAAGGAAAAATCTTTTCTCTCTTCCTCACCAGCTTCTTTGAGGCATGAATGGTTCACTAAGAAACATTGCTTCTGACTCAGTTATCTTTCCTTTTCAGCCCTGGATATTTTCCTGCATCTCATCTTCAGCAGAAACCTACCTGTCTCAGTGCTGCTTGTTACTAATTCACAGTTGTCATTCTTGAGTCTGCCCAGGATTCCATACTGCCTGGTGTGTTCGGGGTTCATAAAGCATTCAGAGATGCCTTACACTCAGGAAAGCATTAGACACTGAAAGCTCAGCATTGCAACAATGGACCAGAGCATCACATGACACTGATACAACATAGATGTTAGTAAAGCAGAAGTCTCAGCTGGATGTGAAGATCTGTGTTTCAGGAAAACGG